>NC_142949.1:19305982-19393482 GCF_046866305.1 Octopus bimaculoides | reverse complement strand
AAAAGTACTGAATGAATCTTTATGAAATTTGGAAATTATATTCTTTGCATAACGGCCATAACTCCCATGAAAATTCATATATTTTTGATGTTGATAAAATTTTAACCCCAACATAACAGATGAGCATTATTTGTAATTCAACGGTACAACAGTGTAAGACTACCCTTTCAGATATACTTACATTGTGATTTCTGCAATGTGGTGCATCATAAATTGTCAAGTAAATGAGACGCATCTTTGCCTCCACTGATTCACTTGCAAAGTGTTGAGTAAAAGTATTTCGTTGCAGACATCCGGCCATTTTGTTCTGTTGTTAATTCTGTAGATGACCTCAAACACAAAGTCTTTCCCAACTTTAAACAAAACTACCAAAATCACAATTGGCTATGTGAAAGAGCAATATTAGCTCCAAAAAACGTAGCTGTTACAAAAATTAATCAACACCTGATGCATTCTCTTCCCAGCAATCTTCAAACTTACAAGTCTGTTGATACAGTTCCAGATACAAATGAAGTGGTGAACTATCCTCCTGAATTTCTCAATTCGTTGGAGCCTCCAGGACTACCTCCCCACATATTATCACTTAAAGTTGGAACGCCTGTTATGCTGCTCCGCAATTTGGAACCACCAAGACTTTGCAATGGAACACGACTCGTGATAAAGAAAATGATGTCACATGTTATCGAGGCTACCATTCTTTCTGGATGTGCAAAAGGGGATGACGTCTTTATTCCAAGAATTCCTCTTACTCTATCAGGAGCAGACATTCCTTTTACATTCAGAAGACTAGAATTCCCCCTTCGTGTGACTTTTGCCATGTCCATAAACAAATCTCAGGGTCAAACACTGTCTGTAGCTGGTCTTCTCTTGGAAGAGCCGTGCTTCTCACATGGACAACTGTATGTTGGCTGCTCAAGAGTGGGCAGCAAAAAAACCTATTTGTATATGCTCCACAAGGGAAAACAAGGAACATTGTTTACAACGAGGTGTTATAATCACAACAGCAAGAAAGTATGTACATGATCACCTTCTTTTACGAAACTTCATTGACTTTCATATACTTATATTGATATACATATATATACGTGTGTTTGGGTGCGTGTGTGTATATACATCTCTATATATAAATATGATGCGTAGTCTAGACGGCGTTTTTAGATTTCATAGTTCTCTTTAACCCGGGCAACGCCGGGTATTTATATATATATATATATATATATATATATATATATATATATATGCAATGTTAATTCTCTAAATGAAGTATTAACAGTAACTGCACGATAAAGTATAGTATATTGCCACTTAAGTGTGGCTGACCCCTAGGGGTGGATGTTACTGTTGCTTTTAGCCACAGGAGGACATCTCCTCCAGCTGGCTTATCGACACACGACTGTGTCCTGTTTGCCAAGGGAAGTTATCCCTCTCACCTCGATCTGCAGCACGAACGTGGTCAGCAGCTATCGGGCGCCGACGAAGGGAAATAACCCTGAAATCCGGATACGTTCGTGCTGCAGATCGAGGTGAGAGGGATAACCTCCCTTGGCAAACAGGACACAGTCGTGTGTCGATAAGCCAGCTGGAGGAGATGTCCTCCTGGGGCTAAAAGCAACAGTAAAATCCACCCCTAGGGGTCAGCCACACTATATATATATGTATATATATATATATATATATATATATATATATATATATATATATATATATATATATATATATATATATATATATATATATATATATATATATGTAATTATACGTAAGAATCAAGGTTCTATGTGTAGGAACGTAATAAGCTCCGACCAACCCGTTGTAGGTATAACAGTCAACTTTCAGGCATAATAATAGTTTACTGGCGTAGAACGTCGTAGGCTTTCTCTATATTGAATTTCGATAACCTAAAAAAAAGTTATTTTATAGTTCGCGGTTAGCATCTAGAGTTGTTATGACTTGGAGTTGTTATGAATCCAAATTGATAGAATAGATCAGGTAAAATCCAGGCTACATATGTTTCGTAACAAGCAGAACCTCGGAAGTAATAATTAATCATCAGACTGAAGCGAAAGTAAACGAAGATTGTATTGTCGTCAGGAATCTTAAGTTAACTCGCTGCTGATGTAATTTTAATGGAGTACCCCTCGTTGAGTAATTAATAATTTAGAGTTTGTGCCAGCTAGCAAACATATACGCTTGGAATTTATCTGTACCTAGAAGACACAGACAGAGAAAAATATTATGGTTCAACTCACCTTATAACATGAATTTAGCCACTAACATAGTTACGAAATTTAAAAAACTAATAGACAAACACTTTTCACATTCACACAAATGCCATTCGATCTTCAACAGAAATACTTTTAAAGATAGCTATAGTTGCCTTCCAAGTATAGGGTCAATAATACTCAATCACAATAAACATAAGCACACCAGAAATACCTCCGAAAGACAATGAAACTGTTGATGCCCAAACCACTACAATTTAAACCATAACTGTTTCGAGAAAGAACTCATGTACAAGTCCAAGATCACTGACTTCCACGGAATAGCATAAATATATATCGGAGTGACGGGCAACTCATTCAAGGAAAATTATAAACAAAATTAGGCGTCATTTGGAGACAAACCCCCCCCCCCCCAAATATATATGCAAAATCTCTGTTAAATATGATGTTGAAAGATGGTAGAATAAGCAACCCGTAGATAAAATGGAAAATCATTGCTAAAGCCAGAACATTCAGTGAACGGGGTGCGAAATGTGAACTCTGTATTACTGAAATATTAGATGTTGTACAGTCAACAGATATATTTCTAAATATTAGAGATGAAACCTTCACCTCTGCATACATAAACAATATTTTACACTCAAATATTTCAAAGAGCCCCTATACGCGAGGGTAACCCAATCGGGATAGCCCAAATACTAAACGTGGACACACATAGCACCCAACTCTCACACGAAGAAGAAATATGCCTCAAAAGCGAACTCTCTGAGCACTGAAGTATAGGAACACGATTCCCAGAACAAAAACAAAATAATGCAAAATAATGGAAACAAAAGACAAAATTAAGGGAGACAAACATCCAAAAGATGATACTCAAGATTGATTTATTGATTTATTTACGCGAATTTACGAGGAATCTCGTGGAAGAAGCGTGACTGTTTTGCAAAATAGATTTGAACAACTTTCTCCATGTAATCGGCTTGAAAATAGTTTACACAATGGGAAATTATTCTACTTTTCTCAACATGAAACCAATGGTAACCTTAATTCACAAATATACACACACTCATATGGTAAGAAGATTGCTTCCCAACCACATTGTTCCGAGTACAGTCCCACTTCGTAGCAACTTGACCAAGTGCCTTCTACTATAATCTCGGGCGACCACAGCCTTGTGAGTGGATTTGGTAAATGGGATCGGAAAGAAGCCCGTGGTATATGTACTGATATATATATATATATATATATATATATATATATATATATATATATACATATGAATGAATCGTTGGCGATTTTCTTCCTCCGTCTTCCTTTCTATTGGACTTTCCTTTCGTTCTGAAGAAGAGCGTTGCTCGAAACGTTAACTCATCTTTATTTCCTTCCCAGAGCGTCTGCTAATACTTTAAATGTACCACGTACTCTCGTTGTTGTGTTATTGTGTGTGTGTGTGTTTGAGTTTGTCTCACCACCACCATCACCGGACAACTGATGTTGGTATTTTTACGTCCACGTAATGGCGCGTTTAAGCAAAAGTGACCGATAGTATAACTCCTGCGCTCGATTTTATTTCACAAAAGGCGGTGTTCCAGCATAGCCACAGTCTAATGACTGAAATAAATAAAAAGAATAAAGGAATATATATATATATATATAAGGCCGTTACTATACAATAATGCCTCACGCTATGAGGGACTCTAAGGTCAGACTACCATAAAAAAACACGTTTTTACCGAACACGAGGAAATGCAACTCTCAAAGCCAGCCCCTTAAAAACAGACCATAATTTCAGTGTATTGACTTAGGATAAAGTTGTAATGTGGAGTGACAAAGTATCAAATATGCTTTATAGAATTATATACTTGACATTAATGTGGACAACTATGAATATATCTTGGTCTAAAACCGTCAGCAATTAGCAGGTTACTCATATATGAGCGCAGTATTTCACTCGTGGAAGTTTTGATATTCCAAGGAAGCCTACATAATAAGACACTTTCAATCCACCGCAGAGGCGACTTATTTTCAAATATGCTTGCAGTTGGAGGAAGCTCATGAGAAGAGACTTAAGGCAATTAATAAGCGCAGAGAGTAGGGATGTCAGACATGCTGTGCTGAAATTGAAGAGCACTGTGGCATTTGTAGGTGATTCATTCTAGAAAATTTGCCTGCGGTTGGGTATAATGCTGCAGCAAAATGGAAAACTGTAAATTTCATCATTGAATCTTGAGATAAGTCTATCACGGTGGATTTGGATTTCAGAGAGGGCAGACCAACGGTTTAATATTAATGTAATAGAAACTAGGACTTGTTAAAAACCAGTTGTATCACATTCGAGAGATTTATTTTGGAAGAATACCACAGAGAAAATTATGTATATCTAAATAATGTTCTGTTATATTTCTAAAACCACAGAAGAATTGCTCTTCTATAAATTTATCAATATTCCGAATCTTCATATCGTAAATGTAGATAAAGAAATAGATTGATATTGCGGCAGTGCCGCAAAGCTATTCTCAACTTTCTTAGCAACCATTAACCTTCTCTAAGATTTCTATCACTTCATTTCACCTTTCCCCTAAAACTGTACACTGCTATAGATAAAATAAATGTAACTATTTTCAGTCATAATAAACCATAATGAAAAACTATTCTTTCACAAACTAAACCAACATTATCTTACAGAAGATATATAGTAAAATTCTACTGTCTCATTAAATAAATGATATAGGAAACATTCTGATGATAAAAGACGGTTTTAGAAGCATTATCGCCTTCAGGAAATGTAGCACTTCAAGCAAAGAAAATAATTACAACATTTCAAACCTTCTCATAGATATTCCGTATGGATCTGGACACATTTAAATTAAATACTGAACTAATAGTCATCGAGAGAGCATTTTATATAAGATCTTGCTTTCCGTGCTGCTCTTGTGTATTCTTGAGTTGTAACGTTTCAAGCAAACACTCTCAAAGATGAAAGTGAATGTGATTTATGCCATCCTGCTGGGTTAAGGTAAACTAGTTTTACGTGTCTGTTAAGATCTAAAATTATTTCCCACTGGCCTTACATATTCTCAACTGCTTTTCAGGCATTCGGTTGACATGAATAACGCTAGTAAACATTAACCAATCATTCATCTATTAGTGGTGTGAAAAACATTGTGTGATTTGTCATTTTTTAGAATTATTATACGGAAATTTCTTTGTTTATATTAAAGATTTAAACAATATCTAGTTCAAAATAAAATTGCGTTTTTCCTAGTTGATTAATTAAATATTTAGTGATTTCATTTCTCATTGAAAAACAACTGTTTTCGGATTTAATATATTTTATATGTTATAAAAAGCAAATAATAAAATCGCTGTCGGAATTAAATTATTCTATAAAATGTTTATTTGTTAAATTTTGAATTAGATATTATTCTCATTTTAAATTTTTTAATGTTTTTTATTTATTTGCATTTCTATGCACAAAAGTACATTTCTTTGTAGCGAAAACAGCCCTAATTGCCAATTAGATTAATTGGCGAATATCATTTGTACATCAATCGTTGATCTTAAAGGACAGTGTAAGAAACGAAGGCAAATTACAGTACATTTCCATTTATTGCACTTAGTGGTTAAAATATTTAACGGTTGTACTTTCAACACCTCTATGCAAATAAACAGAGGGACGCGAATATTTTGATTGCTCATCCTAAGAGACAGTTGTTATTAAAAAGCAGTCAGATCACCATGCACACCCTTAACTTTGGTCACGGTCTCTCCTTTCGCAGAGGTATTTTCTTACAGAATGGACCCAGCATTACATATGCCATTTTTAGCTAAGAAGATAGAGAGAGTTCGTTACTATTTCTAGCACACCTAATTACAGGATAAAGTTTGGTTTATCAACTGAGCAGGAATGCAAAATAAGTAAACAATTCGTAAGTTATAAACAACGATTGCTGGTCATAAATAAACGTCTCACGTTTATACATGCACACACTGAAATGCAAATGGAAAATATGTTTGCGAATTGAATTAACAAATTACAGACAGGACGATATCTTTTATAATGTAATTCTGTTGAAGTAAAAGATGCCATAATCAGGAGCTATAATGTATTGCTTCAGAATTTAATATTCCGGGTATTTTTTAGAGCATCCCTGATCATTAATGGAATCTCGTAGATTCGTGGAATACAAAAACCTACTGAAGCATAAATGATAGGTCACTGCAATATAAAGTGAGGTTTTATTCCCAGACTGGATCTATGGCCATAGAATATTTAAAATTTTCTGCACGTCCCAAAATTCCGTCAGAAGTGAAGCCAACACATCATCATACGATAAAATACAACTCAATCTTATATAGCGTAACACTCAAGCACAAACACAATTTATCATTGAAGCAACGAAAAAGAAAATGAAGAAAGCGATTTTGGTTACAATTTCTAACATAGACCGACACTTAGCTTTACTGTCTGAAATGTTGAAAAGTTTGTTGAAATTCACCTGCCAATCATTTAGCTAATAATATTATAACCATTCTCTACATTGTTTATTTTCTTTGCAGCAGGATATTTATTTTGACGAATATAACATTTATTTTGCTACGAATTCATTTCCTGAAAAATATAATTTCATTGCAATTGATTTGAAACTGTGGCTGTTACTCTCCACGCATGCATGAGATGCGCGTGCGCGCGTGTCTATGTATGTGTGTAAGTTTATGCCAACGTATATGTTCAGTAATATATATTATATTGAATTGTTTCTCTCTAGGTGTTCCGTTGCACAAAGTGGATTTAAATATATTGAAATTTCAATAATACATTATAAATACGATATAAATATATGACTTATCTTATTGTTGTGAATCATTTTTACGCTCTGAAATTAATAAATCAATCAATTTTCCCTTCGTAGAACTATTGATAATGTCCGTGTAACTCCGAGTTCAAAATCTATAGGTTTCATTCCACTGCGTAATATCAAATGTCTCGCTTTCCTGCATCGAGGTAGGATAAAATTCTTGAAAAAGTGTGTTTGTTTTTTAATGTTGAGATTTCTACATTCAATATCCTGTGATTAGTCACGAGTGGTGTACAGAGGGAGTAAAGGTCAACGAGGTGAGGTAATTGTTGACTACATTGCTTTGTACGGTACTGGATGGAATGGTATAACAGCAAGAGACACTTAAAGAATGTAAATATATCAAACCGTCCTATTGCCAAATATCATTGTAGGAAGGATACCGTAACAGTGACGACTATACTTTTATACGTACGTACATCATACATACTGACACACATATATAATTGAAACATACGTAAGACTGTAAATAAAAATCTTTTAATAGGTGTCCCTTGTTCAGTTTCGTTTTCTACATATATTCTGCGTAATACTGAAACCGGGATTTCCTAACAACATGATTTAATTCAATATTTCAATAACATTTTCCAACTTGCTTCTAGTCTTAAGCGAAACCTTAACAATATTTGCATCAGCCTCCGAGTTTGGGACTTTGAAGGTCTTTATAATTCGTTAAAATTCTATAACTGCTTTTTCCATTAACTAGTTTATAGGAACTTTATAATTATTACAAAACATTTCAAATATTTTTTATAAGTGTCAGCAGTTTAACTTTTTTTCCGTATTATTTCATCTATCTACTGAACATGTATGATTTGAATTGATTTGCTTTATTCTGAATATATTGAGAAAATATTGGTGGGTGAAAACGTTAGGTCTACGGCTTTCTAGGTTTGTCTTCTTCAATAATGAATATCAGTTTTGTCTTTTTCTTTCTGTATTATTTTCTGACCCTTCAACTCATAATCTCTTTGCAACTAAATAACAGATATCTGTAAATGTGATATTTAAGTAACACACACACACACACACACACACACACACACACCCACACACACACACACACACATATATATATATAGCGTCAAATTAATATACCTACTTGTTGTTTATACACCAGTGTTCGTCATTTGTGGTCCTGTAAATTTCAATTATATATGTATGTGTGTGTGTGTGTGTTTGTATGTATGTTTATATATATATATATATATATATATATATATATATATATATATATATATATATATATATATATATATACTTATTTATTCATATGTGTGTGCATGTGTGTGTGTGTGTGTTTGTGTGTGTGCGAGAAGAAAATAGAGGGAAAATAACATGAAGAAGTTGGTTCTTTGCGCTAGTAAGCCATTAATTTAATTAATTAATAAAGGAAATAGTACATTTATGATCGTTTCTGTTTACCAGTTGTAGTGGTAGACTTCCTCAAAATGTCATATGTAGGGGTAAGAAGAGCGAAAGAAATAGGGATACGTTGGTAACGAAGTAAAGACAAATGGTGATACTTATATTATAATAGATTTCTTAGTTGCTAATTTTGCTGAGAACTGGATGTAGGATGGAAGTTATTTTCATCTATAGTCCCATGTTTAAGTAAGTGCATATTTCCCACATGTTTATTCTGGGTAGAATTTTCACCGGCGGTGTAAAGAAAGGGGGCTAACTCTACCCGGTTACTCAGTCCAGGGTGAGTAAGGAATTTGTGTCCCTTTGAGACTTAAAGTTGTAGGTAGTTCGTAGTAATGGAGGAAGCCCTGTCTATGTGTAAAATAATTTATTATGGGGTGTGTAAAGCAAGTGGGTGTTGGGAGGTGAATGTCTGCGTGTAAGTAGTTTAAGTGGTTCCCGGCTAAATGGAATTACTTAGATGAAGATGCTAGCGTAGGATTTGTACAGTGTCAAGCAGGTTTACCGATACTCGGAAAAGACAAAGAGATGTATATGTAGGCATAAATTACTGTTCTCATATTTTATATTAAGAAGAGGTTAAATATTAAGAGGTTCAGTTAAATAGAGATCTCACCGTCTATTGGTAGTGTAAGAAGTTGTTTTTGCGAGTATGCGCCATTCTAATATGCATTCTATCTTTTTTCCTAAGCTCTCAGATATAGCTGCTAAGCACTGTTGAATTTACCTTACTGCTATTTCTGAAGCTAGATTAGTGTGCGTTGTAGCTAATTATCATTTGGTTTTTCATGGCACATTTATAGGATTTTATATGGCTATTTGTGTGTAGGTCACATTGGTAAACTACATTTTTAATCTTACATCTATTAGAGAATTGGCACTTACCTCTATTCTGCAGTCACATCCCTTTTTAATTTAGGAATGTATTTGTCGAAAATTAGTTTACTTAATTTACATCGGTCCGATTTATTTGGACAAATTAATTTTACTTTAGTATCCCTATTTCTTTCGCTCTTCTTACCTCTACATGTGACTCTACATTCTGATGATGTCTACCACTATAACTGGCAAACAGAAGCGATCATAAATGTACTATTACTACCACTTTCCTTTATTAATTAATTAAATTAATGGCTTACTAGCGCAAATGACCAACTTCTGCGTGTTATTTTTCCTCTATTGTCTTCTTATATATAATTCAAACCACGGTTTACCCGCTGAATTTCCTGCTACCGTATACCTTTTACCAAGGGCTGTACCTACGCAGGTAATCACCAGGAGCGCATTTATATACAGGGGTTGGACAAAATGATGGAAACACCTAAACATCATATCATCATAATTTTGAAATATCTATAAAACCGTCAAAAGCTTGTTTATTTTAATGTTATTTAATTTATTATTAGTTTTGATTTATGTTGTTGCTAAAATTGCTGTTTCTTTTCAGATATCATTAGAAATAGACAATTAAAATTCATTAGAATTACAGACCTTTCGAAGTTTCAAATAGGTCAAATTATTGGTGCTTTTATGGCAGGCACCAGCGTAAAGGAAACACCCGAAATGTTTGTCGTATCAAGAAGTGTTTTTTCGAATGTAATGACAACCTTTGAGAAAGAGGGGAAAACCTCCTCGTCAAAACAAAACTTTGGAAGAAAACCGAATCTTTCAGATAGAGATCGTCGGACACTTACGTGAATTGTTAGAAAGTATCACAAGGTACAGCTCCCAAAATTACTGTAGAGCTTAATGACCACCTCGATAACCCAGTTTCCACAAAATCTGTTCGCCGGCAGCTGCACAAAGCCGGATTTCACGGAAGGGCTGCTATCAGAAAAACAACACTTTCAGAACAATCGTTGCAAAGCGTTTAGAGTGGAATTGGTCCCTAGAGTAGTGGAAGAATGTTATTTTCTCAGACAAGTCATCCTTTACTTTATTTCCAACCACCGTTCGAGTAAACGTGTTGAGACAGCGAAAAGAAGCATTTGACCCAAACTGGATTCTTCCAACTATGAAACATGGAGGAGGATCGGGAGTGGATCTATATCTTGGAAATCCTCCGGCCCAGTGGCTTTCCTTCATGGCGGAATTAATGGTCAAGACTTTTTAAGCATTTTATCTAATCAAATGCATCCTGTGGTTGCGGAACTGTTTCCGGAGGGAAACGCAATTTTTCAGGATGATAATGCACTATTTCACACAGCTAAATGTATTACTGAATGGCACCGGAAACATTCTAGTGACGTTGAACATCTTATCTGGCCACCACAGTCCCCAGATCTCAATATTATTGAACTTTTATGGTGCATTTTAGAAAAACAAGTAACGAGTCGATATCCTCCACCATCATCACTACAAGAACTGGAGACCGTTTTAGCTGAAGAATGGAGACAAATTCCTTTGGAAACAATTCAAACTTTTTACGAGTTCATACCTCGTAGAATTGAAGGTGTAATTACTACCAAAGGCGGTCCTACCCCATATGTGTGGGTTTACTGATATTCTTATGTTCCATTTTAATAAGCACAATTTTATATTAATCTAACATAGAGGGGACAAACAAGGACTGCCAAAGGGATTAAGTTGCACTTATTTAATCGACCCTGAAGGGCGAAAGGCAAAGTCGACCTCGGTGGAATTTGAACTCAGAACGTAAAGACAGACGAAATATCGCTAAGCATTTCACCCGGCCTGCTAACGGTTCTGCCAGCTCGCCGCCTTCGGGGACACAATCATGAGTTGTTGTTGAAAGGAAAAGCAAAGAATGTGGAAGTAATTGACATTCAAAAAGATAACAGAACATAGATTAGAATACCTAAGATATATTATTCCCAATGCTTTCAGACGATATGATTCTTTTGAGGACTGACGAACCTCGCAACGACCAATGAAAATGTTAACGATTTTTACTTTCTATAGATATATTTCGAAACAATATATAAGTAACGCCAATGCGTTGTTGTCGATTGTACTGTATGTTCTTCCTATCGTAAATTCTATTTTCGCAGAAATCATTATCGATAGTACAGTTTTTCTTGTTTTCATTTCTAAAAATCTCCGTTTGAAAATGTAAAATTCATTTACATAAGTCATGTAATAAATCGAAATTAAATATTGATTTTTTAAAGATTATAACTTGAAAGATATTTGTATCAGTCGATACAACTTCTGGAGAATGTATTTTATGTTTTGTAACTGCATCGGATAGCCATACATACATACATACATACTTATACACACACACACACGTATATCTAAAGAGAGAGAGAGAGAGAGTGGGGAGAAAGACAAGCAGAAAGATAGAGAAACAGATAGATAGTTTTCAATACATATACACAAAAGCACACGTCGGCAAATATATGTGTACGAATGCGTTTATATGTGAGTACGTCCGTGTTGAGCTTATATATACATTCATGTAGGAGCGTCATTCTCTACATATGTATACGTTGATACTAACGACAATATCTGACAACTACTACGTTACTCTCTCTTTTCAATTTTAATTCCATACTTTTTTTTTAAGAGAGTGTCGTAAAAAATATATAGAATCATAACGACGTCTCTATGCTCAGCTACGCTGGAAAATGTGGTGGGAGAGGAACATTACAGAAAACTTAAAATCAAATTCTTTTCAATGGTGGAATAAATAAAATCAGATTTGCATTAATCCATCTAAATTACCTGCAACACTCTATTGAAAGCGATTTCACTGATGTTTTTACGAATACAAAAACCAGAAAGAAAAAAAAAAATTATAAGAAATATTGTTAGAAAAATAGAAAACAGTAATTGGTAGAGCATAATGTTATAGGAATAAATATCGACGATTATTCCAATAACGGTATATTCTCTTTTTCCGTTCATCTTTTGTTAATAATATGACATCTACAGTATTCGAAACTGTGCCAGATCAAACGTCTCGTTGTATTTTGTTTAATATGAAGGTCTCACAAACCTCACTACTATTGATTGATCTTTCAAAAACTGAGGTCGATGAAAGAAGCAGAAGTAAACCTCCCCGTATCGAATTCATTTGCAGTTGCAGTATAGGAAATAGTAAAGAAAGATATAATCTATACAACGAAAATGATATGACGGTGCTTTCCACGTGTTTCGAAAACTCTCTTTAAGAGTCAAGTGCACAATTAATTCCTTAGAAATATGAATATAAATACAATCAACCTAACGTTAACAGATGCATACATTTCACTGTCATTTTCCTCGGGTCAACAACGGTCCATTAGCATTGTAATTCTTTTTTTTTATTATTATTATCATTTGCATCAGTTAATTGGCAGAAAAATCTGTTGAACATGCGTGCAGATATTTAACAATGCCTGCGCACATATCGACAGACCATATTTATAATGAATTGATGAAAAAGTGGAAAGGCGTTGGCGTATCGCCAGGTGAGTGGTCTCTTATGGCCGTACCATCACTAAATGAGTAGGCTGTAATAAAGAATAACTTTCATGTTCTACTTGTTTTACTTGGAATAAAATCAATTGTACCTGCCATGGTATGTCTACGTCTAGTATGCAGGTGTATATTTATACACATACATACATACTTACATACAAACATACATACATACATACATGCATGCATACATACATACATACATACATACATATCAACATTATCATCCTCATAATTTAACATCCATATTGTCCATACTGGCATGGATGGGACGGCTTGAACGGCAAAGGCACGCTGGAATGCTGCACCAGACTCCAGTATAATGTGAGATTGTTTTCAAAGGCTGGATGCCCTTACTAACACCAACTACTCCGCGATTATAATGGTAGCTTTTACGTGCCGCCAGCATGGGTGCCATTTGCGTGACATCGATATCTGCAACAACTGCGATTTTGCTCGGCTTGATGGCTCTTCTTCTCAGGCACGACACAATGCCAAAGTTCTCAGTCATTGCCTCCGTGAGGCCCAACAGTCGAAAGGAACTCAGCCACTTTGCCTTCCTAAGGTCAAACGGTCGAAAGGTGTCCTTTACGTACCACAAGCACGGGTGCACTTGTATTGACGTATCCTTCCAAGCACAGCACAACGCCAACAGTCTCGGTAACTAGTAATTGCATCTGTGGGGCTCAAAGATCAAAGATCATGCTTCACCACCTCGTCCCATGACTTCTTGGGACTACTTCTACCACAGTTTCCCTCCACAGTTAGAGATTGGCATTTCTTTATACAGCTGTACTCACCCATACCCATCATCTGACCATAGCAGCGCAGCCGTCTCGCTTGTACCACATCTGATGCCTCTTATGCCTCACTTTTCTTTTAAGGGGCTTACACTGTGTCGAACATGCACACTGATATTGCACATCCACCCAAGCATACTGCCTCCATTTCTCTCAAACCTACGCATGTCCTCGGCTGTCACAGCACATTCTTCACTATCATGCAGCATAGCTCTTTCTTGTCAGCCTAATCATATTCTCTCAGCAAAGTTCTCAAAGCATCCACCCCAACTACTAATTGGGTCACCTAATGAAAGGAAGCTATCTGCGGCCTTGCTATCTCTAGCTTGCCCGCCTGAAAGTTGATAGAGTCTGCTTTCTGCACATTTTCAGCTTTTATTGTTACTGTGTATCTTCCACATACAAAAGTTAGTTTTCCTGTTTCCCAGATATTTCTGCGCCTTATATATATATATATATATATATATATATATATATATATATTATTTTGTTTAAAAGAGTTCCAACACTGTCTGTTTTTTTATGTTTTATTTATATTCCTGCAGAACCAATGTGGGGTATAGAATATGGAAGATACAATATATAATATAATATACAATATACAATATAAAATAAAATAAAATAAAAATGGATGGCACCATGAAAGAAAGTATTGAATGTAGATGAAATATTGAGTGTTCAATATAAAGGATCAAATATATAAATATATAAATATAAATATAAATATATAAAGGCGACTCGAGTTTCAGGGCTATTTCCCTTCGTCATGGCCGGTATGACAGACTTTAACAGACTGTAATAAGTTGGCTGGTTTTCTGTCTTTTATACCAATTCCTTTGGACGGCAGCAGTAGGTGTTTGGCTATTTTTAGAATTGATGTCAAATCTATTTTTAGAAATGATGATATTTTAATTTATTGTTTTGTGTGGGTTGTAGGGATAAGATTTTTAAACCCCAGTAGGTGTTTGGCTGTTCTTAGAAATGATCCCAGATCTATTTATAGAAATGATGATATCTGAGAGATTTTTTGTGTTTTGGTTACAGGGATAAGATTTTTAAACCCCAAGTAAGATGGATTTAATCATAGCTTGTTAAGAGTGGGTTTGAATTTCTTAATAAAGTCCTTTTCTTTGCATTTTCTTTCAATTTCATTCCGGTTGTAAAGTTTATGGAATGGAAATATAATAAAAGTTTCATGACCACATGTTGCTAGATGGTTACTCAGTGGTATTTGGCGGACTTCTGGGTTTTTAATCTGGTGTCGATGTACCCGTGAGGGTTCCGATAGTGCATTACCTGTCTGGCCAACGTACAATTCTTCACAATTAGGGCATTTGATGCAGTAGATTAGATTTCTACTTTTGCAGTTCATATTCGCATTGGTGAATATTTTCCCTGTTTTTGTGTTCATATATGGGCCGGTATGGATTGATCGGCATGTGCCGCATCGGCTATCATTGCATTTGGATACAGTGAATGTTTGATTTTTGTTGCTGAGGTCAAACCTTGCCTTTGTTAATAGTTTTTGCAAGTTTTTAGGTTGTCTCTTACTGAGAGTTATATTTTGATCTATAATGATATTTCTCAATTCCTTACTTTGTGCAAGGATCGGTAAGTTCGCTTTGGCGATATTAAAGATGTTCTGGTGGCATGGATTTTGTGTCACTATAAATTCCAGTTTAGCCAATAAAAACACACGCACAGTGCGTGTGTTTTGATTGGCTAAACTGGCAATATGACCATCCCCAAGTACAACAACATCTGTTTCAACACACGATTTCATATCAAAAATCTTGCAAAACAATATATATATATATATATATATATATATATATATATATATATATATATATATATATATATATATATATGCATGTGCGTATGCATATATGTGTGCGTGTATGTATGTATGTATGCATGTATGTACGTAGGAGGTGCATTCCAGCATTCCAGAAGGTTTGATACTTTTTAGAAGAGGCTGTTATAACTGTCCAAGGTTGTTGTGCTTTTAGTATATTGTCATACCTCTAACATGCTGACCTGCCAATTTTTGTTATTCTAAATGAACTAAATTGAAGGAGACGGTTGTAACTGTTCAAGCCCGTCGCTAACAAAGTTACAAGACTCGTTGAGTTAAGAGATTTCCCGGTGTTTGTAAATATGTATTTGATTTGGTATGTTGTCTCATCTGTTGACCCATACGCTCAAATGTGTGTCTCTATTCACCCAACGAGTCTCAGATGGATAAACGTTGGAATGTCTGACACATCTTCACTGTAGCACTTATAATTTGAATTTGAAGAATTTGTACTAATTTCTTTTGCGTATTTTTTCCTACAAAATATAGTATTTCTAAGATTTTGTCCAAATGTGTCAGTTCATAACTGAATGCTCCTTTAGATAGGTACAAATGAGAAGTTACAGCCAGGGTACGAGAGCTGCAATTCCCCATTAATTCACCATAAATGTTCTCATGTATATCAAGCCAGTTGCGTTTTCACAGATCACTGTTTTTAATGGATTGTTCCACCAGTATTCATTCTGGTATGCCTTTCGTGTATGCATCAGTGCAATTCTTCCTACGTATATCATTGTAAATAGTCTTTGCAACAATATCACATATCAGGAACAGGTAGTCTCTCGTAGACATCTTGGGTTAGCTGCTGATGATGAGGGTGATATCTTCCACACCAGTATAGCAGAGCTGGCATTTTCTATCACAGCGTGGATGTTTGGTTTTTATCTTTCTCACTTATTCACCAGGAATTTAGTAGCGAATTTGTATCGTTCTAGATGGGATGTAATACATCTATCACATGTCCAGAAGAGGCTAGCCTTCCTGTCAATTGTGTTGTTATCCTCTAGCTTATGCATTGGTTTTGTTCATAGAATACCTGCTTCTACTTCAAGCCTCTCCTTAAATAGTTTAGGCTTATTGTATCGAAAAAGACAGTTGTACTCTCAGAGTAACTACACAGTTTTTCTCCAAATCTGAAGATGATGTCGGTCGCCCTCACTTTTCATTATGCATGTACTCCTTTCTTACTTTACTCTTTGTGAGGTGTTATCCGAGTGAAACAATGTGATATTCAAAGCCTCTTTGAGCTAGACCTATGCCAACACCACGATCAATTTGCCTCACGTAGAACCTACTGGTTTCACGGATCACGGCAAGTGCAGTCAGTAACTTTCTAGTTTGATGTCCATACTGTCGGTCTCATCAAGTGTTCAGTCTAATAACTAATATATTGGTACTCGCTCTGGAACTGCGAAAGAGTAGTCAGATCTTGTTCAGTGAAGATTACTCAACGTTCCGTATTTTCCGGAGTCTTTTGTGATAATGGTACCAACGTATGCAACATTCTCATTGGTATTGAGGTGAGGGAGGCAGATATTCTATTCAAGTACGTTTTCTCTATCTGGTGACAATCTCTCCTTGTGTATGACCATTATGTTACCCATACACCATTCCTATGCATGTATGCATTCATATATGCATGTATGTATCCATGCATATATGCATGAATGCATGTATGCGTGTATGAATGTATGTATGCATACATGTATCCATGTATGCACGTATTTATGTATGGATGCACATATGTAAGTATATATGTGTGTGTATGAATGTATGTATGCATGTTTGCATGTTTGCATGTATACACACCTGCTTGTATGCATGTACGTATGCATGTATGCATGTACGTATGCATATATGCATATGTGTATGCTATGTAAATTCCAGGACCATTACTTCATTCAAAAGGTTCTTTCATATTAGCTTACTCTGATCCCTGAATTGAGATTCTGGGCCACGGAAACACCCAGGATTGTTCTGTTATGAAGGGTAATGGGTTTGCATGTTGAAAAAGGAATATCATACAAAATTTTGGTTTATTTCTACGTTTGATAACATTCAATAGCTGTGGCCTTGTTTATAAGAACCTGTTGTTTAACTAGTAGTACACTTTACCCTTTTATTCTTTTACTTGTTTCAGTCATTTGACTGCGGCCATGCTGGAGCAGCACCTTTAGTCGAGCAAATCGACCCCAGGTCTCATTCCTTGTAAGTGTAGTACTTATTATATCGGTTACTTTTGCCGAACCGCTAAGTTATGGGGACGTAAACACACCAGCTTCGCTTGTAAAGCGATGTTGGGGGCGACAAACACAGACACACAAACACATAGAAACATACACACACACACACACACACACACACACACACACATATATATATATATATATATATATATATATATATATATATATATATATATATATATATATATATACATACATACGACGCGCTTCTTTCAGTTTCTGTCTACCAAATCCAATCACAATGCTTTGGTCGTCCCGAGGCTATAGTAGAAGACACTTGCCCAAGATTCCACGAGTGGGACTGAACCCAGAACCATGTGGTTGGTAAGCAAGCTACTTACCACACAGCCACTCCTGCGCCTATAACTAAGGTTCTAAGTAACTAAGATTCTTTAGGATTTTTATTCCGTTATTTGATAGCTTAATTATAGGAAAGCTGAGTTTGACTGTCAAGCGAAGTATGATCATGTGAAGGCAGCTAGTGTCGTCATTCATACAAACTGATGCATATAAATGCATGTCTTCCTAAACACCTGTAAATAATTATTGAAAAACACCTGTAAATAATTATTGATAAAGACCTGTAAATAATTATTGCCTCCTTTGACAAATTCTGAAAGGCATATAATTTTAGATAAAACTTGATGTTAACATTTGCATAAATTTGAAATATATTCACACATTCAATGATATTGAAACTGCTAATTGTAATGTTAATATTTGAATGGATCTAAATATATTTTCGTACGTATCCTCCTGAGATGTAGTTAAAAACTTTGAGCAATAATAGTAAATTAAGAAATTTAATTATTTTAAATATGGGATTTTTATTTTATTGTAATTACTGCACAATTAATCCTGTTAAATTTTATTTTCAAAATTAACAGATTTAAAGAATATTTTTGGATGCATATATTGAGTTAAATTATATTTTCCTGCATTCCGTCAAAGAGTTAACCGATACGTATGAGGGTGAGCTGAAAAGTTCTTAGGTTCACTACAACTGAATGACGCTAGAGTCGCGGAAACTTGCATGCATTAATTGCATCTCTCCTTATTAAAATACTGCATTGTTCTTTCCGAGTAAACTGACGTCTCTGACGGTTCAAAAGAGACTTCATATGTAATTAATAGAGATTACTCTTCAAAATGGAAAAAAAAAAATGTCATCGTGGTGTTACCACGTACATGCAGCAAAATGCTTCAGTCCAAAGGACATTTACGCTGACATAGTTGCTACACTAAATGATGACGCTCCACCCTAATCAACTGTGCAAAAGTGGGCAGTTGAATTTAGGAGGGCAAAGGAAGTCTGAAGATGACCTATGGTCTGGACGTCCTGCAACTGTCACCACCGAGGAAAACATTGATCGTGTTCATTACATGCAAGTCGATGACAGACGATTGGATATAAATCAAATAGCCATTGCTATTAGCACATAACATGAACAAGTTGAGAATATTTTTCACAGTGAACTTGGCATGAGGGAGGTTTCTGCTCGGTGATGATTGTAACGTTCACCGTTTTAAGACAATCCATGCTGTGGAAATACCTCTTCTCACATGCTCCAAAGAAGGCCAAGTTGGTTTCATCTGCAGAGACAGTGATGGACTCAGTATTTTGAGATGTAAAAGGAATTTGTTTATTGATTGTCTTCAAAAGTGCCACACCATCAATGGGAAGTACAATAGTAACTTGCTGAAGCAGTTATGAAAGGCTGCCAAGATTAACCGTCCACGAAACTGAAGAAAGGGACCTTGTTTCATCAGGGCAATGCTCCAGCTCACAAATCGTTGTGTTCAATGGATATTGCGTATCATTATGGATTTCAGCTGCTTGATTAAACTCGCTATTCATCTGAGTTAGCCCCATTTGACTATCATGTACCCAAACATGAAAATAATACGCTTGTAATGATGATCCAATATCCGCTGATGGTGTATTTTTTTTACCAACAGGATGGAAGCTTCTTCAATAATGGGATCCAAGAGCTGAAACACCGATGGAAGATGTGCCCGGACCGCAAGAAGGACCATATGAAAAAGGAAACCTCATATCATGTGAGTATCTTTCTCAGCTTATGAAGTATCAGGGACCCTCTGAAGTAGGGGATTCTCTAAAGATTGCGAAAAAAATGGTTTTCTCTTCTTTAAAATGATAGATGACATCACATATCAAACTATTTTCTATTTATAAAATGGTAGATGATATCCCATATTAAAATATTTTCCATTTAAAGTTTTAAGCAGTTCCCATTCTCACACGAAGCCAGGTTTAGTATATATAATCTTCCTTACCCCACATTCCTCTTAGTTGTCGTCATTGTTGAATTATATCTGATCATTGACTTTGTAAAATAGCAATATTT
This sequence comes from Octopus bimaculoides, assembly GCF_046866305.1. Lineage (NCBI taxonomy): Eukaryota > Metazoa > Mollusca > Cephalopoda > Octopoda > Octopodidae > Octopus > Octopus bimaculoides. The sequence continues at coordinate 19,373,275 of NC_142949.1, read as the reverse complement.
AACTATGCCTTGTGATTTATGTTGCTTCGAGGCATCGCATTCTGTCTCGGATACATGTATCGTGTTCCTAAATGTTTAAATTCCGCTTCACAATCACAGGTTGATAAAAGTAGACTGGCGCGAAGATGCACCATTTTACACACACGCATTTACAAACCCTCTGCGCGCGTGCACATACACACACACACCTACATGCATACATTTCATATAAAGAAACACGCCTGTGTGTATATGTATATCTATCTAGCTATCTAGACACACGCACATATATGTGTGCGTATATGTATATATATATATATATATATATATATATATATATATATATATATATATATATATATATATATATATATATATATATATATATATATATATATATATATATATATATATATATATATATATATATATAATCATAAATATACAGGGATTAGCATAAGTTGCTTCTCCAACATACTGAGAATTTAGAAATAGCAGTCAAAGAACTACTGATTTCAAACTACAAATTTTTTCTCTAACGGATGGCGATATTTATGGCACACACAGAACAAAAAACAGAAGAGAAAAGCAAAAACAAACCTGCCTTTAGTTAATTGGGTACGACGTTTCACGGTTAAGAGTATGAAGTTATCATATTCCGATCTTCAGTCACAATATTCGAATAAATTTGAAAGTGTATGACGATTCCCTGCCCTATATCTATACATTCTATATTGGTGCCTCTAAGTTGGATGGTTAAACCGTAACCGTTCATAAGCGATTTTTTTATACGGGACTATTTGTGACACACATAGAATAGATTCTTTGAGGTGAAGTGTTTTGAACTCACTAGCCGATAAATTTTCGTAAGTGCCTGCCTCAAGGGGTCTTGATGTCGCATGGTCAAAATTCACATGAGTTATCAGACACTTTCAAATTTATTCGAATATTGTGGCTGAAGATCGGAATAGGCTAACTTCATACTCTTAACCGTGAAACGTCGTACCCAATTAACTAAAGGCAGGTTTGATTTTGTTTTTCTCTTCTGTTTTTTGTTCTGTGTGTGCCATAAATATCGCCATCCGTTAGAGAAAAAAATTGTAGTTTGGAATCAGTAGTTCTTTGACTGCTATTTCTAAATTCTCAGTATGTTGGAGAAGCAAATCATGCTAATCCCTGTATGTTTATGATTATAAATGGTTTTACCGATAAAGGTTTTTTCATACTGAACTACTTGGCAACATTGTTAATTATTCATTTTATTACTAATTGACGATTCCCTGCCCTATATCTGTATATATATATATATATATATATATATATATATATATAGTCATTTCTCTATATAAAGGTATGCATGTATTTCCCTCTACATAGCTATGTATGTATATATATATACATGTAAATATATATATATATATATATATATATATATATATATATATATATATATATATATATATATATATATATATATATATATATATATATATATATATATAAATATATATATATATATATATATATATATATATATATGTGTCTGTGTGTGTGTGTGTGTGTGTGTGTGTAGGCGCAATGGCCCAGTGGTTAGGGCAGCGGACTCATGGTCATAGGATCACGGTTTCGATTCCCAGACCGGGCGTTGTAAGTGTTTATTGAGCGAAAACACCTAAAGCTCCACGAGGCTCCGGCAGGGGATGGTGGTGAACCCTGCTGTACTCTTTCACCACAACTTACTCTCACTCTTTCTTCCTGCTTCTCTTGTAACTGTAATTCAAAGGGCCAGCCTTGTCACACTGTGTCATGCTGAATATCCCCGAGAACTACGTTAAGGGTACACGTGTCTGTGGAGTGCTCAGCCACTTGCACGTTAATTTTACGAGCAGGCTGTTCTGTTGATAGGATCAACTGGAACCCTCGACGTCGTAAGCGACGGAGTGCCAACAACAACAACATATATATATATATATATATATATATATATATATATATATATATATATGTATGTATGTATATATGCATATTTTGTAAAGCATTGGAATTGAAAACGTAAGAGCGACTGGAATAAAACGTATGCTTGGCAGTAGTCAATAGGTGATGATGTACATTATACTTAAAAGACTGGAAGTCATATCGAAGAGGAAGGGAATTCAAATGTTCAGAGGTGCGAGGAAACAAACTGGTTCTGTAATGTGCTTTATGGCACTTAGGAGGTTGCACAGTTTACCGATGAGAACTGAATGCAAGTATAAGTTGATTGCTGATAAGGTTTTGAAGGAGAAATCACAGAAGAGAGCTCTCCTGAACAATGTACACGAAGATACTTATAGAAAAGAGACAAGGAAGCCACGCGACGACGATGAGAAAGTGAATCCAATTTAGAAGATAGATCAGGACCAACAGCATTAGAAATACGGCGTTGAGGCATGTATGTATATGTATATATATATGTGTGTATGTGTGTGTGTGCAGAGAGAGAGAGAGAGAGAGAGAGAGAGAGAGAGAGAGAGAGTGAGAAAGACAGAGAGAGATGGATAGATAGATAGATAGATAGATAGATAGATAGATAGATGGATAGATTTATTTTTACTTGTTTCAGTCATTATACTACAGCCATGCTGGGGCAGTGTCTTGGACAATTTTTAGTCGAATGAATCCAATTCAGTACTTATTTGTTTGAAGCCTCGTACTTATTTTATTTTTCTCCTTAGCTGCACCGCTATTCTACGGATACGTAAAGACACCAACACCGGTTGCCAAGCAGCGATGCAAGGATGAACACAACACAAATATAAGCCTACATAGATATATAAATATAATATATACGACGTGCTTCTTCCAGTTTCTGTCAGCTAAAAACACTCTCAAAGCTTTGGTTGGTCTAATGCTATTATAAAAGACACTTGCCCAAAATGGCAAACTGTGGGACTGAACCCGGAAACATGTGGTTAGGAAGTAAGCTACCTGCCACACAACCACCACACCTATGGTTAACAAAATAGTGAAGAGTCTTAGTCGATTTTAGAAGCTTATCGGTTTCTCGTCATATCTGTCCGCATCATTTACACACACACACACACACACACACACACACGCACGCACGCACACACACACACACACACACACACATATATATATATATATATATATATATATATATATATATATATAATTTTTTTACTTTTAAATTCAATGGTTCCTGATCAGATAATATTACTTTGATGATGACGTGATCATCACATCGAGGCATCAATAATGATAACTTTATATTTAGATTACGCATTGAGCCTTGTATTTAATTCACGGAATGTAAATCGGTTAACTAATAGCGTATTTAAGCTCGTAGGCATCAAACACTAACGGACAAGTCTATATTAAAATGTATCAAAATAGGATCATCGATTCCTTTCATATGCAAATGTTTAACTTCCACACAAATGCGTCAAAAAGTTGAAGAAATAAACTTACAAAAATACTAAAAGATACATTTCGTGCGGCACGCACTTTAATCACAATTTCAACGACATTTTGCACGCAAGTAAAAACAATAAAGAAAATCTAAACGCACAAAGAATTTTAGAGATTTTTATCTTACAGCAATCTCACCACCTATGTATACAGACATTATTTACGCATATAAACCCGCTCACAATCTATGTATGTACATGTATGATTTTATATATATGTGTGTGTATGATAAATACATATGGATAGATGTATTTTCAAACATATAACCATATACTTACTAATATATTTATATGTTTAGCTATATATATATATATATATATATATATATATATATATATATATTTACAACGTTGACAGAATAAAAATAGTAGATAGATGGATACATGCATAAATACATACGTACGTACGTACGTACATACATACAAACATACATATTTGGCCGTTAGTAGGACATAGCGTTCAGGTTTCTCATGCGCTGTTAAAATGGAAATTAATTTCTCATGTGTACCATACCATGTCTCCAAGCTAACTAAATTTCAAATTATTTCTATTTCGTTTGTCATGCATTCTTGATTATAAGCAGTATGCTTTATTAACGAATGTATATGTCACTCATAGTTACAGTTTACCTGCTGATGTATAACAACCAACTTTTCACGAATAAATAGTATCATTATCTATCACGTACACAATTTAACTAATTACACATCACCAACACCATCACTTTATTTTGGCAAAATATGACTTGTGGCAGATATCCAGTGCATACGAAGCCTTACTGGGCGGAATTTTAATTTATTTTCCTATCAAAATCTAATTAGATCTTCAGAGTTTCCTTCTTGCGAACGATAACATTGACAATGAAGTTTCTTCGAAATTAATATATCGTACCTAACATAATACAATGGAAAATTCTAAAATAGAATTTTGTGTTAATTGGCTTTCTGTGACGTTTAACTGATTTAAGACTAAATGGCTTTACCCTTTATTCGTCCCTGCACCAGTTCCCTTCTTTTAGAAAAGGAAAGACGTCTGAAATTACGTTTCCTGTCAACGGTGAGGAAAAATCGACATTAATCGATTTCTTGTCTAAAACTATACTTTCATTGATTGAAGTGTTTCTTAATTAGTGAGGTGAATCTAGGTTTCCGTTGCTGAGGTTACTCGTTTAATTTAATATTTGTCGGACGTGTGGAGTTTGGAAACTACTACGATCCTTAGTGGGGCCGCTATATTGAGACCTAAGTTGTCAGCAGAGGCAACATGCCTCTGCTGACATCTTTAAATGTAAAATGTTAATTCTATGTAACCATATCGAGAGTTTATTGTTTCGATATTAGTTCTTGAGAATATTAGCTTTCATCTTTGTTTACTCATTTATTAAAATCGTTCAAGGATTTCAGTGCCTTCATCTAATTTTCTTACTTACAAATAATTCCATGTAGAACATTCAAATCCTCTTTCGCAATGATACGGCATTTATTCAGAAACGTTGTTGCAATCCACAGATTGAGATTCTTTTCGATTTTTTTTCTTTTCTCCTTATAATTTCAGATAAGTATTCACGCTTCCCTTGTTCATCTTTGATACGTAGTTAAGCCTTGTCCTCAGTTGGGCTGCCCATCGTTTCTTTGAATTCTAATTCTTTTCCATCTGTATAGTTGAAACAGGTCTTTACAAAATATACCTTTTTTTCATAGGTTAGGAACGCTGGAAGAAAGCTTCAAGCGTGCATGTATGTGTGTATGTGCGTGAGCATGTACGCATGTATGTACATAGGAACGTATATAAGTATATAAGCATGTATCTGAATATGTATGGATGTATGGATATATTTATGTATGGATTAATGATTGAATACTTTAAAAAAATTATTTAGGAGAAAGGCAAAATCTACGACACTTTACGGGACGGCATAAAAAGGAGAAGCGAAAACGAGAGAGGAACTTATCCTGGAACTGGAGACCTTCCATGAAATCTTATCATAGATCGATCGGCTCTTCATATATCGAAGCTTCTGACTGGAGGTGTTCACCCAAGGGGCGGTTTATCGCCAACCCACCGGCACCGTGCGAGATTTGAACTACTCCGCTGAGTAGATGGAACAGGGACAACTGAAGAAGGGAAATATTCTTTTTGTTGCATGTCTAGTTTCTCTGATTGTGGTTTTCGTTGTTCGAAAAGAAGTTCGTTTTCTGTCATCGTCTTTATGCTTTCGTATCACACTGTGATTAACGTTTTTTTGTGATGTACTGCACCCATATATGCATGTATGTACATATATGTATGGATATATGCATATATTTATATGTTATATATATTATTTTATATATATATATATATATATATATATATATATATATATATATATATATATATATATATATATATATATATATATATATATATATATATATATATATACTTATATGTATGTATGTATGTATGTATGTATATATGCATGTGTTCATGCATGCCGTTATATACGTTCGTACATATGTATATACATACCGATATAAGGATTTGCTGTCCGTTTCAGAGATTTGTATTATGCTAATAGATGAATTTCTAAATGTTTTTTTTATGTTGTTTGACCACCAGACAGAAGTAGGGAGCCAATGTGAAATGGAAAGAGTGTGGGTGTTTGTTTTTGGAGGTAGACACTGAAAACAAGCGAGACAAACTAACGAAGGGGTAAGTAAGGAAAGCGTGTAAATGCACCATGTCAAAAACCATTAATATGAAAATACAATAGCCGAGGCTAAAACAGTTGTAGTCATGATGTAAATATTTGTTATTCTAATAAATATTTGCACATCTTTTATTTGTTATAGCAGTGAATATAGATTTAGAATCGTTTGATAGATACTGACGCTTGATACTGTTGATTTAATTGTTATGCATCAATCCTGATTATACAACCTTTCGTGTTATCGCTTCTACATAAATAATTCAGTCGTACAATACTACAAATTGTGCAGCGCCAGCCAGATCCTGGTCATCTAAATACTGAATGCTGTTTGAATTTTCTTACAGTAATTATAGCTTCCTCTGAAATCTGCAGAGAGATTTATAACTGCAATATTATTGTGTAAATAAGAATTTCTTGCATTAGCATAAAGCAACACGTGTACACGACTATGTGATATATCGATTCATTCTGTTCTAAATACATCGCCGATCGTTCTCTTATCTCAATCCCAGAATAAAAGGATAATTCGTCCTAAGATTGTCAATAGAAAGAAGATGGGTCAATATTAGACACTATATGAACATGTCATCTGATTCTGTAAAGAATCCTGCATATGTTCTCCCAGTGTTCAAATCAAACATCTTTTAATTCCATGAAGAGTTGGCAAATAACCTTTATAATAATTTTCGCAGATGAAAAATATAAATATCAGGAAATCATAGAAGCAGTCAATCTTTTCAACGTCTTTGCGTTATTGCGGAATGTCATACTCTTGCATGGAAATTACATTTCAGAGACGTTACATATAACATACGATTTACCATGCCCTATAATCTAATTTTCACACATTAATGATAAACAAAATTTAATTGGATTTAAGCATACCGAGATTTGATTCGTTATATATCGTTGGAAGTCGAAACATTTTGTTCTCTTCCACACGAAGCAACCAGTTCTTTAATTATATTTTACGTGTAAGATATAAGGTTTTACCCTTACAGAAATTTCAATCTTATAAATTTAGTCTTCGTAGAAAATAATGTAAAGCATCAGATCTGTAAGTCTATTCTATTTATCCGACTACCTTTCAATGCATATCAGCAGTAAGAATATTGTAGTGCGTACGACGTAACACTGTTAAACGATATCACAGTGAACTACCATTCCACTCTTTCAATAATAAAGACGCTCTCTTTAATGATTTTTCTCTTTCTTTTCACTATATATCATGAGTAATGTACATCTCTTCATAGTAAAGACTATTTCTTTCATCTGTAACACAATGGCCACCAATCTGCAACACAATGGCCACCAATTTCTCTCAATAGACCCGGCACGCGCTTCAGTTTTGTTCGCCCGGTATTTATGTCGTTATTATTGTTTTTGTTTATCGTAATTTATGTAATTTGACGTATTTACCAAGGTTTCACTGGAATTAGTTTCTGTTTCTCAGTTAGCTTCTTAATTATTCATTAGTTAGTCGATTTCCAAGCAGCTCATACATGATATATGCTGGAATATTAGATAAATATTTATTCAGTTAGTTAATCATTAATATATGAGATGACATACATTCAAATAGGAATATATTATTATTGTTGGAATTCTTCTTCTTCTTCTTCTTCTTCTTCTTCTTCTTCTTCTTCTTCTTCTTCTTCTTCTTCTTCTTCTTCTTCTTCTTCTTCTTCTTCTTCTTCTTCTTCTTCTTCTTCTTCTTCTTGTCTTTGCACAGCTTCTTTCGCTGTTAACTACCAGTGAACTAAGGTAACACCCATTATTTTCAAACACCATCCTGAGTATTCGAGCAATTCCAAGCAGTGCTGTTTTTTGCAAGTACTCCACCCTCATTGCAGCCCTTTTTGTTCCACGTATTTCTAAAGATCTTTACTCTCAGGGCTACGACAATTATTAGCACTACTACCACCTTTTTCAGCGATCACAGCTTCATAACAGCCCAATCTTAACCTGTTGTATTTATCGACTTTCTTCCTTATCGCATACCTTGTTGTCAGCTGGGAATGCTACATCTATGATCCAGCATCGTTTACTTTTTTTCTCAATTAACACTGGTTTCCTATTCTCAATCTCATGGCTGCACTGAATCAAGATCCCATAGGATCTTTGCTTTATCATTTTCGATGATGCCTTCGGGTTTATATGTTCTCACTACTTTCTTGATCTGACAACTCCTTACTTGTTGCAAAGTGTCCATTGGATAATACTTGCTATATTGTGATGACGTCTGCTATATTTTGTCTGGGCTAGTGGCGTATATTGACTGGTAATATACTATACGGTTTCACCATTTTGTCTACAAATTCTGAAATTATCACTTTCTGGTTTGTTGTCTATTCTGCATTTGTAACTGGTTCTTAATACTTGCTCTTGTCATCCCTACCCATCTTTTTTCTCTGTCTTTTCATGAACATCCCTATAATAATGTCTATGCATTCTTTTCTTTATCCACCTAAGATCTACCCCTGGAAGATGCTTCTCCCGATTTCTATTGTCCCTAAACTTCTTCAATATGTTGTCAGTTCCGTCCTCTAATTCGCCATACTTTTTCCAAGCAATCGCTCAACATTCGATGCAATACAAAATAGGTTCGTACATTCCATAATCCAAGAATGTGGGATCATATTGTATGCCATACGATAATCAATCCATGACATGGCTAAGTTACTTTTCCTCCTCTTGCAGTCTCTAAGTACACTTTTGTCTACCAGGAGTTGATTCTTGGTACCTCTGCACGTACGATTGTACCCCTTCCGCTCTTGTGCCTGGACTCCATTTTTTCCAGATGTCCGTACATTGACTCTGCGACTATTCCAGTCAATAAGTTCCACATAAGTGGCAAACAGGATATCAGCCTGTAATTGCCTACCGTATTGCCTTTTTCGATGTTTTCCAAGCACAGCATTGTCTTACCCATTGTCAACCTATCTGGTGTTACTTGGTCGGCAATTAACAGTGTTGAGTTGTGTAGCTTTTCGTGAATGACATTCACCAAATCTTTTGGTCCAGTAGCCTTGAACTCCATCTGATTCCAGGGCCTTCCAGTTGCTCATTCTTTTGCTGATTTCCTTCACTTCCCTAACTGAAATGACTAGTTCTGGCTGTTTTGGACAGACTACTGTTTGTGTCTTGAACAGACTACAGTGGGTTTCTTGCAACCGTTCAGCATCCTTCTTGTGCTCCAGGTGTCACTCCAGAACATTTGACTTTCAATGTTATCTGGTATCAACTTTTCATCTATACACTTTCCATTTATTTCTTTATAGGATCTCTTCTGATCTACTCCGAATAACCTATTCTGCTGGTATCCCTTCATTCTTCGGTCGTATCTTACCATCTTTGTTTCCTTTGCAACAGGGCGCTGTTTCAGTTCCTCCATTGCCACTTTCAGACCCTTTCTTTCAATATCATACTTCCTGTTCAGTGCCCTGTATTTTTGTTCGCTTTTAAGCTCCGCCTTCTTTTTTCGGTCTAACACAGAAATGTCCTTCGAGTGTATACCTAACATTGCCTGTATTCTTCTTTTCCAACATGGATCTTTTCTTCTGTCACTCCCATTATATTTATTGCTTGACATCAACACCCACGTTTTCTGCTACAAAATTATTTGCTGCTTTGATAAAATTGTTTGCTTCTGTGTTGTTTTTTGTTCTGATGCATTTCAGAATTTCATGCACATTTTTCGTTTCTTGGTTCAATTTCCACCGATCGATCTTTTTTAAGGTTGCAAATAATGTCGGTATCGTTCTCCTGAAGCCTTGCATTTATTCTGCTGAAGATTGCATTTTGCCCATTTGTCATGTCACCATTAGTTTTATTGTCTTCTCCCAAACCATCTATATGTCTCTCATGGAGCAAACTATCACTGTTCTTTTCCCGTGGTCTATTAGAGATATCACCTCTGTTTTCTGCCAAGAGATTACTTTTATCAGTAGGAACTGCATTTTTATCGTTTTCTATGCCGATGTTTTTCAATACCCGTCTTTTGATAGCTACGCACTCTACTTCTGTGAACCAACGATTTGGTTCATTAATTTCCAACTTGAGGAAATAGATTGGACGATATTTAAACTATCTGATTCGAGAACCTAAGTAGTGTAAGTAGTTTTGTTTTATCAGAAAGATTTCCTTGGAAATCCTTGAATGTTTTGTTGAGTTGTCATAATGGTCCTTGAATCTAGCTTGAAAATGCCCTTAAAAACTTTGTAAAGCTTTGAATTTTCTTTTTAAAAACCTGATTTGCGGTCATTGGACTGAAAATGGCCCTGGGCTGGGCATATGATATTAATATGCACTTTGAGTACAGTTTTAGCCAGATTGTGGGTGGGGTGAGTGGCTGTACTATCTTTGGTAGCTTCTGACATAAAACAGCAATGAACATTTATGAATGTTTGTATCTTTTTTCAACTGTAGAATTAGTTAAATTCATATAATATATACTAGTAGATTTTTACTTTGTGAATAGTACATGAGTAAATGGATGTCAGTGCATTCGTTATTCTCACATTAAAAACTACTTTTAAGTAATGTAATTAATTAATTTCAGGGGCTGTTCGCAAGACTATGAAAAATCGAACACAAGCAGACGTTGAGTTGGTGACTCGAGAATGGCTTTGGACTGCCTGTGAAAAAAATGATGGCCGAAGGAGGAGAGGAAAAAATAGACATGTCTTCACTTGACAATGAATCTGACACAGATCTCGAGTCTGCACAAATTGAAAATTAAGATAACTCATTAACGGGTTGCTCCGATATTTTAAGGTAATCCATTTTAGTGACGCAGTGGTAACAATAGGCTGAATAGCTTCCCGTATATGGTCTTCCATTCAAATTACTCATTCACCAGGTTAGTAACTAATACTCCTATCTGTGGTTTCAAATACAATTATATTGATGATACCTCTTGCATTTGATGCTTTTTTTCCTACATCTGCACTTTCTAAATTTATCCGTTTTTAACATATCTCCCACATTTCAAGCCATAAAATCGAACCCTAATATGAATACCATTACTCCTTATTTACCGGTCTTTATGTGCAGATATAAACGATTGTTCGACTTTGTCTGAAATAGCAGCAGCTGTCTAAGTGACTTTAACACCTATTAAATAAATATCTTAGTTTTACAGTGTACATTGGCCAGTATATTTTGTCTTCATTTTCCTTAACTTTTAAATGTTGTGATTTACTTTTGTTGTATTGTAAATAACCATTTTTCAAAGTTTTAGTTTATAAAATGAATGATGTTCATTTTTTATTTTTTATTGTGGATTCTACATGGTTTTTCAGATATTCCCATACACATACCATGTAAACTGATGCTTATACACTTAAATCTTCAAAATAAATTTAATGTTCTTTCTGTTTAGCAGTGGGTGGACTTCATTGGCTGTAAATTGAAACAATATTACATTTTTATTTTCAAACGCTGAGTGGATGAGGTTGGAAACAGAGCAATGCACACTAGGGATCTGGTGTAATTCTATGGAATTCATTCGCTAATTGTTGTATGAATTAAACGCCGTGAAAACTTGAAGTGGAAACACTCTCCACACCGCAAGAAAGCATTGAAAGTGTGAATTTCTCTTACAAATATGACACACGTGAGAATAATGCTAATTCTAACATATAAGTTTGCCGGTTGAATCTATGAAACATCTAATTAAAATAGACAAAAACACTTGAAACTGCACTTCTGTGACAGAAAATGGTGATTAGGTAGCATTTATGTGAATACTTTACTCATATGATCAGTATCTGTTTCAACGAACACCATATGCGAATGTTTATTTGAGGAAGATGTTGTAAAGCAATATTGTGTCTTGCAATAAATATAATACCCAATGTTGTGAAATGTGCAACAGAAGGAACATTGGGGGAACAATTAAGCAAAACCTGTGACGAATTCAAATACAGACGGTATGAAACCTTTGTTTAGGCCAAAAATGAAAAGCCGCATTCAAGAAGACCAGCTTCCTTACAAATACAAATATTTCAGGTGAAAATCCCTAAGAATGGATATATTTTTTGAACAGCAATATCTGATTACGGAGAATCCTATGACAAATTTACATATGTGTACATATTTAATTACATTTGAACCTTTGTTTCTTAATGTGCCAAAAAGATATGTCTTTCAACGAAAGATGTGACCAGCTTATGCACGATTTACAAATACAACCTTAAAGGAAAACAGTAACAATAAACAACAGTTGCAAACATGTTTCGTTTATGTTGTCCAAATTCCTGAGATGTATCAGTGTTTATTGTTTGTTTACACAATAGATCAGGTATAGAAAAAGTTCAAATATCTGAAAAAGAAAGAATGCATGTACATACAATCTCACGCACACAGTCCACCCACCCAAACGCACATACACACGCACGCACACACACATACACACACACACACACACACACACACAAACACACACATACACACATGCACGCACGTAAACAAGAATAAATGATGTGTAAAATAAGTTTCATTACTCCAAAGATTTATGCCCGTATATTTAATCTTGTTTTCTCGAGATATGACAAACCTATATCAAAATTAAACAGCTGTAGCATTTCCATTTGAAGCTCTTTTGTGACAGTATACCGCTAAAAAATAAAGCGTAAAATAGACAAAACTAAAAAGTGAAAGGGAGAGATTGTGAGATTGTGAGAGAGGAAGAACTTCTAAAATTATATGCATACCTCTGCATGTCGAAGAATATACTGTAAATTTGTGGCTGCGAGATAAAACTAGAGTAGCAAAGAAAACTGCTTTTCCCATAAATTATATTTCCCAACTGATCCCCTATTCACGAATCCCTGTAGCAATCCTGTATGATGTATAGCTTTTGTTTATCTGCTTTGTGCAAAGTAACATTTTATTTTAAGAAATGTACACAGTTGATAGTTAAATTTTATTGAACACAGTACGTCAATCTCTTTTATGTTCATGAAGTGCCACGGGAAAATACATCCACTTATGGAATATATATGTACCTGAGTGTGCGTGTGTATACACACACACACGCATATATGTATATATATATATATATATATATGTATGTTTATATATATTTATATATATATATATATATATATATATATATATATATATATATATATATATATATATATATATGTATATATATATATATATATGTATGTATATATATGTATGTATACATACCTATCTATCTATATATCTATCTAGCTAGATATCTCTCTATATATACACACACACACACACACACACACACACACACACATATATATATATATATATATATATATATATATATATATGTATGTATATATAGATAGCTAGCTAGCTAGATATATAGATAGATAGGTATGTATGCATCATTGTTTGTAATGAATGTGTATATGCATATATGTACGTGTATACTTATATGAAAATAGATATAGTCAGATATATATATATATGTAGACGCATAGAGACATGCCTACCAGTACTCATATATATTCATATATATGGATGTAATATATATATATATATATATATATATATATATATATATATATATATATATGTATATATATATATATATATATATATATATATATATATATATATATATATATATATATATGTATATATATATATATATATATATATATATATATATATATATATATATATATATATATATATATATATATATATATATATATATATATATATACGTCTGTTTGTCTAATGTATAAAACATATGAAATATAAAATATTTTGAATATGTTAATATTCATATACACACATATATATACGTACAAATGTATATGCATATATGTGAGCGTGCTTTCGTGTGTGATTCTATATCTTTGTGACGAGAACTACTGGAGCAAGGAAGGGTGGCTGAGTTAAATGTAGATAAAAAGAACCAATACACATCTTGAACACTCCAATATCACTCTGCAACCACAAATATATTCACCATTTTCCCCATCACAGTTTTCAATTATGTTCATATATGCTTGTAAAACATACATAATTTCAATCGTTTTGGCATGTTGTAAAATCTATATATTACTTGCAGCTGTTAGTGAATAATACGTCTTTATTGTTGGCAGGTTTATATATCGCAGAGATTTAAGCAGAATCTTTTGAGCAACAGGATGACTGTAGTTGACCAAAGTAAATGAAATTCCTCGCGTGTGTTTTTGAAATTCATTTAGTATTCTCGTTGAACGTTGAATCTCTTATACATCACATAAGGGCAGGTAAATGAATCATATTCCATTCCTCTGCTGCTCAGAGGTTGGTCTAGAATGATGTACATGTGTATAAAATCTTCTCACAGCACTCTACCATAAAATCTACGTTTGCCGATGAGGAGAAACTGGCATCTGCTATATTATATATCAATGCTATGTACTATATAATATATTAATATCATTTACACATCCGAACTTCTTGTTAAATTTGTTAAACTAAGAGTTTTTGTTTCTTTTTGTTTTACATGATTCTCTGTACACAAGATTAATAGAAATCGAATCCGTTGTGTAACTACAGTTCTCATTTCAGATATGGACATAACTAGAAACCAGGTACTCTGATTAACTATAGAGATGCTGTACCAAATGAAATGAATGCACAGGCTAAATTGTTCTACCTAATAATGCATCCATACACTGTTATGTTTTCGTCCCACTTATTCGTCGGTTGAGCCAGGTGAAACGCAGTTATAATTCAAATTCTAAGCGTCGTTGTGTGGCTTATATTTCAGAAAAATTACATCCTCCATCTTTAAGAAAATGTTTATGATTTGAAAGAGACCTTGCTTCTATACTCCGCAGGGCATAGGAATATGAGAATATGTTTGTATCTTCTGTATCCATTCTTGTTATGGATGGAGACTCGTACTTTTGGAACTAATTTTCCATATTAGAAGTTTATTTGGTATATAATTACTAACTTACTTTCCTCATTTTCATACGGCGACCGGCAGCGCTATGCCGTGACTCACTGTTAGTAAGTTACAGAGGAAAACGGCCGGGCAGTGATAACTTATGGTGAGCCGCAAAGCTGCCATTCTTACTACTCTCTTGTACGGCTCAGAATCGTGGATACCCTATAGACGACACATTAACAACTAGACGTTTTCCACAAAGGCTGTCTAAGGACAATCTGTGCTTATTCACTAAAAGACAGAGTTTCTAATGCCGACCTGTTTAGCAATTGTAAGATTAGTGGAATAAGAGGTTTCTTATGCAATCACAATTGAACTAGGCTGGCCATGTCTTCAGAATAAATGACGAAAAAATACCCAAAGTCCTCATGTACAGCCAGCTTGAGAGTGGACACAGAAATGTTGGTTGATTTGGCTCAGATATAAGAACAAGAAGAAGAATAACCTCATAGAAATGAGGACAGTTCACAAACACTTTGAGCGAACAGCCTTGGAGAGAACAAAATGGAGATCGCTGTGTGAAAATGGTATTAGGAACCAGCATTACCAGGCTTCGGGGTGAAAAGCAAGACAAGAAAGCGGCTGCAAATACACCACCTGCACTTACATGTAATCCTCATACTTGCAGGAGCTGTGGACTTTCTTGGAAAGCGTTGGCGAGACTTAAACGTTACATTCGACATAAGAGTAATGACTGACAAAGAAAGAGTAGGTTGTCGCCTCCTCATACGTCGAAACCGACGGATGAGTCCATCACATATATATATTTAGAGAGAGAGAAATAGAGAGAGAGAGAGAGAAAGAGAGAGAGAGAAAGAGAGAGAGAGCGTGTATGTGCATATACATATACATGTGTGTATGTGTATGTGTGTGTGTTTATCTTGATAATATTCCAAAAAGGTGAGGTTGAGATGAACCCACCGAAATTCTTTTAATTGGGCATGTCACTGAATTTCGTCCTCGAATCTTGGTTGAGCACATTCATGGTTGATTGGCCACCCGGTACATTACATAAATTGTTGCTTCAATACAATTCCTAACAACATCCGTCTTAATGTTACCACTGACTATACTTTGGTCACTTATATTATTTAAAGTGAAAATGAGGAAAGTAATTTAGTAATTATATACCAAATAAACTTCTAATATGGAAAATTAGTTCCAAAAGTACGCGTCTCCATCCATAACAAGAATGGATACAGAAGATACAAACATATTCTCATATTCCTATGTCCTGCGGAGTATAGAAGCAAGGTCTCTTTCAAATCATAAACATTTTCTTAAAGATGGAGGATGTAATTTTTCTGAAATATAAACCACACAACGACGCTTAGAATCTGAATTATAGCTGCGTTTCACCTGGGTCAATCGACGAATAAGTGGTACGAAAACATAACAGTGTATGGTTTCCCTTTCCTAGATGGGATGCCTTCGCCACGATCAAGGAGCCCATCTGCCCACAAATATTTGAAATAAAGACTTCAAATTTAAAATTTGAATGAAATAAGATAAAATAAAACACTATATACATATACACATATTGTTGGATGGCCGTCGACTACTCATGCGTTCCTTCGCCCTTTTGACAGGTTTTCATATCGTCCCACAGGGTGTTCAACAATCACCCTTCTCACGAAGCAAGCAAGCTTGGTGGGGTTCTCAGTTTAGTCGTCGATGAGCCGACCATGAAACAGGTTATACTGGGTTATACACACACACACACACACACATGTGTGCGTGTTCATATATATATAAGTATTCGTGTGCATACATATATACACACATATATATATGGGGAGATTTAAGAATAGAAGTTATATAAAGCAATGTATATATATATATATATATATATATATATATATATATATATCTTAGACGCCATGCACATACACGTATTACTTTATCTTATAGTCAATCATTAAACACCCCCCTACCTCACACTACCTCACTTTCTATTTATTTTCTTTTCTTTACTTTTACAAATTAACAGCCACCTCCGTTGTTGAGCGTTGATATGTTCGCATCTTTTTCTTGGGATGTCTACTATATCAGGAGTATAACCCACATGGATATACGCAGAATTGCACCTAAAGACTTACGCTTTGGTTTCTATCAGGTCATGCCATAAGTTCTGTCCAATTTTACTTTTTTGTAAATTCGATGAAATTTAATAGTAGTTTAGAATGTCTAATGGAATTAAAAATTATTTTTATGCATTTGTGCACATTTAAACTAATTAAATATTATTTTACAGAATAATAAAATTAAAATTTCTTTGATAAAAAAAAACCCTTTCTAACATGGAAGTATCCAAAGAACATTTGAGGCACATAATGCTTTATGAGTACAATAAAGGAAACCCTGCAGCCGTAAAGACTCGAAACATACACTCAGTTTATGGGAAAGAATGCTTGAATGAAAGAACTTTCAGAAGATGGTTTGCAAAATTCAGAAGTGGAGATTTCAGCCTTGAAGATGAAGATCGAACACGATGTCAAGTTGAGTTTGATGATAAGCTCCTTGAAGCATTACTTGAAGACAATCCTGCATTATCAGTTGAAGAATTGGCAATAAAGCTTAGTTATAATTATACAACTGTTTATCGTCATCTTCAACAACTTAGAAAGGTTCCTAAATCTGGAAAATGGGTGCCTCATGAATTGTCCGAAAGCAACCGCGAACCCCGAGTTGACATCTGCCCTTCTCTCCATTCTCGCGACCTCAGTTCACCCTGTTTGGATAGACTTATGACTGGTGACGAAAAATGGATCTTCTATCGAAATGTTAAACGTCGTAAACAGTAACTTGTTAAAAAGCAAAGAGGTCAACCACAAACGAGGGAACTTCAGGGGAAACAAGTTCTTCTCTCTATCTGGTGGGATTGCAAAGGAGTAAGTCACTTTGAATTGTTACCTCCCAATGCAACAATCAATGCTCAAGTCTACTGTCAGCAATTAGAACCTCTGAACCAAGCTTTGAAGAAAAAAAGACCCGCTTAAGTGAATCGGAAAGGAATGATGTTTCACCAGAACAATGCGCGATCCCACACTGCAAAGATCACATCACAGAAGATTGAAGAGCTTGGTTGGGAAAAAAATTCTCTTCCACCTCATTCTCCCGACCTTGTTCCTTCAGACTAACATTTGTTTCATAGTTTACAGAATCATTTGGGGGACATAACTTTCGTAATTTCAATTAAATATAACATTTGATCACTTGTTTTCTTTATTCAAAATTCGGACAAAACTCATGAGATGACCTGCTATAACTTCGAAAATTTGAACTATGAAGTTTTATGCTTTTGTTTTACTTCTCTCTTTCCATCGCCATATTCTTTTACTCGCTTCCTCTATGGTGTCATCTTATTGATATATACCATTCTCATTTCCCATAATGTTTTCCCCCAATTTGTTTCTGATGACGGAATATCCCATACTCGGGGATATCCAAGAAACAGCTCGAAGATGTTGAATTTATTTCTATAATAATATTGTATATGACTTGAGATATTTGCCTTGTCTTAGTGTTTGACGTCCTGTTTAATAATTATATATATACGTCTGTGTGTGTGTGTGTGTGTGTGTGTGTGTGTGTGTGTGTGTGTGTGTGTGTATGTATATGTGTGTGTGTATGTTTCTGTGTCCCCACCATTGCTCGACAACCGATGTTGGTGAGTTTACGTTCACGTAACTTAACGGTTCGGCAATAGATACCGACAGAATAAATTTTAGGCTCGATTTGTTCGACTAAAGACTGTATTCTAGCATGGTCGTAGTCACATGACTAAAACAAATAAAAGAATAAAAGAATATACATCCATATATATATATATATATATATATATATATATATATATATATATATATATATATATATATATATATATATATATATGTGTTTGTATGTATATACAGGCGCAGAAGTGGCTGCGTGGTAGTAGCTTGCTTACAAACCACATGGTCCCTGGTTCAGTCTTACCGTCTTCTACTATAGCCTCGGGCCGACCAAATCTTTGTGAGTGAATTTAGTAGACGGAAACTGGAAGAAGCCCGCCCTATATGTATATGTATATATATATATAGATATGTATGTATATGTATATGTTTGTGTGTATATGTTTGTGTGTCTGTCACCCCACCCAGCCTCCCTTGACAAACGATGCTGGTGTGTTTACGTCCCCGTAAACTAACACTTCGGCAAAAGAGATCGATAGAATAAGTACTAGGATTACAAAGAAAAGCTGGGGTCGATTTGCTCGACTATAAAGGCGGTGCTCCAGCATGGCTGCAGTCATATGACTGAAACAAGTAAAAGAGTAAATGAGTATATACAGACGTTTTTCCATTATGATTGGAGCCCATAATGGTGAAGTGCACATTAGAACTAAAATATAAGGCAGTAATCTTTATTTCTGGCACATTTGCATCGTAGTTCATAACTAGTTATCGGGGATGTTTTGCAAAAAGCTTGCACATGCAGTCGAGAACTCTATATGGGGACAACAGGAGAATGCGCACCGTTTTGGGGCCTGTCTCTCGACGGTATCAATGCGCACCGGCCTCCCTCACTGATATAAAGCCCCATTTGTTACGTCAACTGGTCATTAAATATAGCTCATTATTCCTCTAACCATCGCTCATCGTCTCTTTTTAACCAAATCCAGTGGCTAGCTTTTTACACTGCAGTTTGGATATCAGTCATGGTAGTATTTACCTTACGATGAGTTAGGCCTAACGATAACAACAGTCGTCTCACACTGTGTCCTACAAATCCTCTGCATCAGACTTCGATTGGAAAATGCTCCGCTTTCCAGCCTGCATCTTCACATTCTTCGAGGAGGTTTACATAACGGTCAATCTGTTCGAGCCCGAGCAGCGTCTATGTTATCTCCATGAAGACCTGTTAACTCGACTAGATTCACGGCTTTCTTTCACACCACATTAAAATGTCGGTTTCTTTTTTTCATAACTGCAATGGGAAAGAGTCCCTGGCTCCCCGGTAAATCTGCAGTCACCTCCCAATAACCGTTCCACTTTTCATCGCTCACAAGAAGTTTGTTCTTCTTCTTCTTGATATGGATCCGCTCTCCTGAGCGCATAAAGGTAATGAAATCTCCAGTTGGTACTTTCCACGGTTTTTTTTTTTTCACTGTTGTTGAGATCAATTTGGTTCTTTATAGCATTGCAGATAACCTTAATTCGAAAAGAATATGTTTCAGTCTTCTGACATTTCTATATTTGCATATATCATTTCCTGAGACGTTCCATCTCTAGAAGTTATTTTCCTCTTAACAACATGTTCCTCCCATCTCGTCATCTGTCCTTGTTGAATACATTGGATCAAATGAAGCCCTCTTCTCTCTGCTTCCCTCGTTTTGACACTGTTGCTAACAATAGATCTGCGTTCGCTTCGCATCAAACTTGCAAACGGTCTGAACTGATCTGCGCCAAAACCAAGTCCTTTCCGATGATTTTGCGTTGCACCCACCATATCTCGGTGTGTAAGAGGAGATAAGATGTCATCATCAGTCTCGGGTTCTGCTTTCCCCTTCCTGGCCGTTTTCACCTCTTGTGGGTGACGCCTGATTCCCATGTTCTTCGACTCTCTCAGCATCATCATTGTTCGTACATTCCCCAGCTTAAGTATTCCGACTATTGACGCCAGTGGTAACTGCAGCGAGCCCCTTTTACGATAAAGAGTTGAACTGTTCAATATCCAAGGTAGGCCTAGCCACTTTCTAATGAACAGTCGTGGAGACAAGCAGAACTACAAGCACCAAATTTTATATTTATCTGGTAACTTCGAGTTATCAATCGCTGATAATCCAACCTCGGCTTGTTTCATAATTTCCATTACGTGACTTCTATCTGAAAATGTTCCAGCATATACTCGCCCCAAGCTCTTGACGGGTTCTTCTTTGACTGTTGAAATGCTTTTTTCAGCTATTCGAAACTTAAATTCTTTCTGCACTCCCTTAAAAATGTCAGACTATGCGACGTTTCTGCTCTAAACCGCATCCTTGACCACCTCACAAACTCGTCTAGTTTCAAGAGGGCATTCTGCATGATTTGCTTATCTGTAGATAGAAGTGTCACGTCATCCATGAAGGCTGTCTTAGGCGATTGTATATGGGCGATTTGTTCCGGAAAATCCACGGCTATCAAAATCATCTCTATGAAAAAGATAAACCATGTGACAAAATATTTTACAGCCAGCAGCAATGCCAATCTCCAATCGGTGCCAATCTGTTGTAAAATCTCCAGCTGTAGACGTCATCTCGAAACTATCATAATATATCCTCATTATTTTGATCGCTTTGTGTGGAAATGGTCCATGGCTCTTATCAATAATTTGTGTGGCACTGGGCCATATGCATTAGCTAGGTCAAGTCATACCACGTTCAGACTTCTCTTTTTCTGTTTGGCATCCTGGTTCGCTGTCCAAATCGAAAAACAGTATTCAACGCATCCAGGGATCTCAGGGATTCCGCCCTTTCGAACAGATTCATCAAAATATCCATTATGCTGTAAATATGTCACTGTTCTCCTCGAAAGAATTCTCATAAAGATCTTGCCTTACACATTCAAAAAGGATATCGGCCTAAACGGTTTTATAGTCTCTGCATGGCCTTCTACAGTAGGTATATGCTTTCTGCTTTGCACCAATCCTCTACTAGAGTCTCTTCGTGCGACAGCTGTCGTAGTAGGAGAATGAGCTTCTTTCACAGACGATTGCAATATTTGCAAATTTTATACGGGACGCCATCACCTCCTGGGGCACTCTTTGCTCTATCTTTTCTTGCTCGCTGATGTTCCCAATTTGGAATTGGATATCAGGTTCTGAGAGATGATTTAGCGCATGTAGATTTAGCAGTGGCTGGTCACAGTGCGGATCGCTGTAGGTTTCTTTGAGATGAGCGTCCAATTTTTCTTTCGTGCACGATAAAGAACCACTCTTCGGTTCAGTGGACAGCTTCTTAGTAAACCCTTACGGGTCCTTCAGAAACTGCCCCCAAGTCCTTTTACTTTCCTTTCGTCGCTCATATCAGTGCATATGTCGTGGCACATAACGGCGTTTCCTTTTCAAATCATCGTTATGCAGCGGGAGGCCAAGTTTTTCATCTTCTGTAACACATTTCCATCGCTTTCTTAGGCTAGTCTTTTCCTTCCTCAACTCTTTCATTTTCCTGATCCTCCTCTTTGGTCTACACTTTCCTTTCGCTAATCGGATATTCTCTTTCACTCCAAATAATTCCTTTCCTGTATCGTAAATAGAGTTTGTTAACTTTCTCAGTTTCTCCACTGTAGATCCTGTCATACCTTGTTTTCAAACTCTTTATATCTTCCTTTCTCATTAGCAGTAGGCCACAAAACCCTCGGTTTCGTCTGAGTACTATCTGATGCACCAGTTTCATTACCTTCAAGGAAGAGGTCTTTGCTGTAGCATTTATCGATCCACTGTGGTTTGACTCCGGTGATGATTTGCCACATGTTTTACGATCAGATGTCCCACAATGCTCCGTCCTCTTCTTACCAGTCTTTCCCTGATGCATCTTCAAGCCTCTCGCGGTTGTAGAGGTCTTACAGTTTTTGTACTTCGTTCGCTTTTCGAATGAATAGCCGTACTCGTGTCCAGGGTCATTTCCATGTTAACGACTCTACACAAAGTAGACTTCATAATAAACTTTAATCATACCAAACAGGGATTCATTTTTTTGTACACAATTTTTATACAGTATAAGATTTCGTATATGTGTATGTATGTGTGTGGGTGTGCGTGTGCATGTGTTTGTGTCTATGTGTACGTGTGTGTGTTGTGTGGTGTTGTGTGTGTGTGTGTACTCACGACAAGCTTTAACGAAGTTTCCATCTACGAATTCATTCCCGTGATACTGAATTCGTCAAGAAATTTTCCAATAGAAAGCATTTGTTTATCGCATCGTTTCCCTTAAGTGAAAGGAATCAAGTTTATTTCATTGTTATTCTTACAATTATTTAACTTCGTATTTAGAATTATATCTCAGAATCTTCTCTTGAAATCCAGCTGTCTTCTCTGTGTTGACAACGAATTTATAAATATTTCGATTATACAAATGTTTTATAATATTTTACTGTGTGTTTATATTTCCGATGTGTGTCGCCTTTCAATGAATATGAATATGGAATTGGTTCATATTTCAAAATTTACTAAGTATGTATATGAGTGTAATAAGATCTTTTGCCATGATAAATAGCTCGTTAAATATATATTTCATCACAGCTAATTGTTCTCTGTGTCATAACCCTCCAGTAATATTACTTAATTCATAGATTTCTACAAATTGCTTTTCCAGATACACAGGCAGCTTTGATTATCTATAATATATTATCAATGTTATCGCATCATAATCATAAAAATGTACGGTAATTGCAGTTCGCCAAGATTAGCTTTATTTCTATTAGTTTCAAATATGAATTCTATAACAGAGCATTTCAATTTATCTTGAAGGCATGGAACATTATGGCGACAGGATTGTTTCTGTTTCACAACCAATATTACTGTTGTTATTAAGATGGTAAGCTAGCAGAATCTTTACCAACGTTGGGCATGATGTTTAGCAGCATTTCTTCTGTTCTTTAAGATTTGAGTTCAAATCCTGCCAAAGTCGACCTTGCCTTTCTTCCCTTTAGGGGTCGTTAAAATAAGAACCAATTGGGCACTAAGGTCGACGTAATCGACTAGCCCTTCCCCTCAAATTTCTGGCCTTGCGGGAAGCTGGCAGGGTCGTGACCATGCCAGGCGGAATGCTGAACGGTATTTCGACTGTCGTAACGTCCTGAGTTCAAATTCCGCTGAGATCGACTTCGCCTTTCATCATTTAGGGCTCGATGAAATATGTACCAGTTGAGCACTAGTGTCGATGTAATTGACTATCCCCCTCCCCAAATTTCAGGCCTTGTGCATATAGTAGAAAGGATCATTATTATTATTGCAATTTTCATATACACAAAACAGATTAGACAGATGGAAAAGAAAAATTCCTAGCATCGGAATACAACAAGTAACCTTAGATACCAAGAACCCACCTAAGTATCCGAGCTGTCCCTAATAACACTGTTCTCTGTAGCTGTATTGAACTGGGTTTATCACTATTTCATTTATCCATCTGTTCAAATCTTTAACGATACTTACCAATGCACCTATACGTACTGGGATACATCTTACCCGCACTTTCCATAATTTCTGGTACTTTGCTATTTTTTCAATGCTTCACATATTAATATTTTCATCATTAGGGACTGTATAGTCAATCATCTGGCATTTTCACTTCTCTTTATCTACTACTACCAAATCAGACCTAGTTTCTATTACTTTGTCAGAATGAGAGTTAAAGTCCCACAACTTGTATTTCTTACTTTCTAGTAATCTACTAAGTTCATATTCATACCATCTATCAATATGTTCAACTTCTAGCATTCTATATCACTCCCAATCAGGTCTTTTCTTGTATTCTTGGAGCCAGCATGCTATATTCACTTACCACACGATTTCCTCTTTTGATTTGTATAACCTGTATTGGGAATATACTTGGCTTTTGTCTGTCTTGGCCTTTATCCAAATAGTCCTCAATGCTTAATCCTATCCTCCCGCTTTCAGTTTTACTTTCTGCAACTATTACCATGTCTCACTCCTACTATTTACTGCAACTATCTTTGCAAATCTACCGTGTAACGCCGCCCCCTGCCACTCAGATAATTTCTGTTCTTTATTCTGGTTATTAACTTCGTTTGGGTTTTAGGTTTCCCTATGTCTTGCTTTGACTCTAGAAGCTTTTAATAAACTTTCTTCACTATTACCTACATAGGCGTCTATATCTGCTCTAGCTAACTCCACGCAGTCTATCACTCATATTAACTCTCTTCCGCTTTCCTTTTTATGTAGGTATGATCTTGCTACTCCTTCCCTTGGGTGGAGTCTTCCATTATTCCTATTGAATACCTTCGTAGTTCTGTTTAGCTTTGCTAATTCAGTTTTTTTTCCAATCTACAAAAGCTGCTGATTGTATACGTTTTGATGTTGCCCAAGTATTTACAGCCTTCACTAGATTCGGACCTTTTAATTTCGACTTCATTAGCTTCCTCAACCTTCTGATGCACTCCTTCTCAATTTTCGTCTTCACTTCTATAATTAGTACTCTGTCAGATTTTAATACTCTCAGATATTTATAACTCTCTTCAGCTTTCAATGATTTTAATATCTGGCAATCTGCGGACTGTATAACTTCCCTGTTAACTACCCGTTCCATTCTCACAACAAATATTGCATACTTATCTATGTCAAATTCCACGCCGCCTCTAGCTTTGCTGAATAGTCTTACACTCTGTATTAAGGAATGCAACTCTTCATGCTTAGTAAAAAGCTTCAGATCATCCATGTAGAGCAAATGGTTAATTTCCCCTTACTACTTATTCCCTGCCTTTGTCCTCTTTAATACTAAGCTGAATGGGATCAAGCATAAAACAAATGTTAAAGGGGACAATTCCGTTTTTGATGTTAACTTTCCCTAAGAGTGTGTCACATGAGTATAGATCCCCTTTCCATTTCTTCATGCTAAAGCTAATTAATTCTCTTATGTTGGCAACTATACTGAACATACTCAAATATTCACTTATCCATGAGTGTGGGATCATGTCATAGGATTTCTTATAGTCTATTCACGCTGCTATTGCTAGATTTTTCGTTCTAGTTTTGACTACATTTAGAAATGAATTGTCTATGCATGATAGATCATGCGTTCCTATAGCTTCCTTCAAGCAATTTTTCTTTTCTTCTAGTAGTAGGTTCTGGTTGTCAAAGTGCTCGTAAACGCTTTCTGAAAGCATTTCTGTTAACAGCTTCCATACTAATGGCAAGCAAGAGATTGGTCCATAGTTGCTAGCTGTATTACCCTTGCTCTTATCCTTCATAATGTATATTGTCCAGCCTCTAGTTATCCAACCTACCATTATTCTTCCATTAAGGGAATGCGGAAATTGTTCTCTCAGCCTCCTATGTAAACTACTAAGTTTCTTTAACCAGTACCCTTGAACTAAATCTGGTCCTGGGCCCTTCCAGTTCAGTATTTTTCCTAACACTTTACTCATTAATGCACTAGATAGTCTTAGATCTAGCTGCTTCTCACTCACTATTTCTTCCCTCACTTTCTTCAAGCATACTTGCATCTCCATTACGATTGACTGACTTATCCCAAATATTACTCCAGAACTTTCTAGTATTAGGTTTCTCATCTTCAGTACTCTGTTTTCCACTATTTATCTGTTTATAAAATCTCCTTTGGTCTGTCGGAAATAATCTATTCTCTTGATACTGGTTTATTCTTTTCTGATATCTGGAGAGCTTGCCTGCTGCTTCTATGATACGCTGTTTCAACTCTTCTATTACACTCCCATTTCCCTTCTTTTTGACTAAATATCTTTTCTCGAGTGAAGATTTACATCTTGTGTTTCCGAACTTGTTCTGTTTCCAGGTTTCTCATCTACTCAGACCTTGTCTTAAAAGCTTCACTTCATTTTGTAGCCTCCTTTTCCATATTTGCTATCTTTTTAATCTTTCCCTTTGAGATGTCTAATCTTCTAGTTGCTACTGCCCTTCCCGCATAGATCAATAAGTTAGTATTTCCCATATTTTTAGTATCTATCCTATTGATAATAAAATCCACTTTCCCTGATATTTCTAGAAGCTTACTTCTCTTGGTGCCTTTCAATGGTGGCATGCATTTCCTTACATCTTTTCACTCATTACTTCCTACAACTCGTCTAAAACTTTCTGCTCTTCCTCACTTACATCACTTAAGTTGCTGGTGCCTGTTGTCCACTCATTGGTAGCGCTATTATTATTATTATTATTATTATTATTATTATTATTATTATTATTATTATTATTATTATTATTATTATTATTATTATTATTATTATTATTATTATTATTATTATTATCCTTTAGGTTCTTTCGTTTGAGCTTTATTTCCTATGTAGTTGTTTGTCATTCCTACGGCCTCGGCTTTCTTTTCCAGTTCTCTTGTAATATCTCCAATCTCAAGTTCCGTCTGCCACTTTCTTCTCCTAATACCATTAGCGTGATCTACTAATCTCTGATCAGTCACGTCAACCATACACCTTTCTAAGTGTTAACTTCCGTTTTCTATAGTCCCTCTCTTTAGGTTCACATTCTAAGTAGCACTGCATCATTGTTCTGTTTTCTTTGCTGGTCCTCTTCCACTTACTTTATTATCTGCTGATGCTGTATTAGTATAACAGATGTAGTCAGTCTGCATCTCTTCTGAACCACTGACTGCCCAACGAAAAGCCTTCCCTTAAGGTTCCAGTTTCATTTTCGCTGTTACAATTAGAGTTTCTTCGGAAAATCCCATCTCTCATAAATTAAGTTAAGGTAACGGCACATGTGTTCATTCTGTTGGGTTTTTACGATATGAGTTTATTCCTGTATGGTTTTGGGGGAGTGTTGTATATTAGTGTGTGTAAATCATATCAACTATATCATAGTATTTAGGGTTGTCTAGCCATCGTTCTGTGTCTTTTAGTTAATTTCGTTATGGGTTCGTTTTTATAGGGTATACTTTATATAATTGTACACCACCCACACACATGTGTTAATGTTACTTTCGTAATTATAATTATTATTATTGATATATCAGTGAGAGACCGAGAAGAAACAGGAATATGCATGTACAGAGAGGTTTTGCATAAATATGGATGCGCTTCTAATTAAAATTAAAAATTTAATATTTAAAAACTTTACCTACAGGTTTGCAGAAATATTGCAGCATTTACATTTTTACGCATATGTTGTTGTCTAAGGCCAACCCATTTTTGTATATACATACATACATACATACATACATATATATATATATATATATATATATATATATATATATATATATATATATATATATATATATATATATATATATATATATATATATATAGATAGATAGATAGATAGATAGATAGATAGATAGATAGATAGATAGATAGATAGATAGACAGCCAGCCAGACAGACAGTCAGACAGACAGACAGACAGACGGACAGACAGACAAAGAGAGTGGTAGATAGATAGATAGATAATTTATAGATAGAGAGACAGAGAGAGAGAGAGAGAGAGACACCGAGAGAGAGACAGAGAGAGAGACAGAGAGAGAGACGGTTAGATAGATAGATAGATAGATATACTACATATGAGAAACTTGACATGGTTTACGTTAAAGCATAGCATTTTGTTTTACGGATTCTTAATTCCTGCTTCATGAAACTTTCAGATTATATCTATCAATTCGGCAGCTCGCTGTCACACGTCCACGGCGTTTGGTCTTCGCTGCGGTATTATTATTATTGAGTGAGAGAGCAGCGCATGCTATCAAAGTGACACTGGGGTAAAATATACGAAGCCCAGTATACCCATCATGACTACCCGTCTGATAAGTGTTCACCAGGCACATGCATCACAACCATATGTGCGCCAAATGGTGATCTCATATCAAGATAAACAGCGCATGACCTCGCAGGTTAGGCCTAGTTAGAATTTTCTTTAGGTCGAGTAGCCCATCCCACTCAAAAGGTCCCTGAATAAGGTTTGTTTAAGGATGTTGAGCAAAAAACCCATGTTTCCAAAGGTGAATTATTCAAAGCCCTAAGAATTCCTTTCAACACATGGCTATGATGCTCCCCCACTACTTCTGCTCATGATCAGAGATGCACATATCATCATCAGCCACTAAGGGAATGCTCAACTGGTTAAAGTCAAACAACTGACAAGCAAATCTGTGGTATTGAGCAAAATATTTGATATCGCCCATCTTTTTATACCAAATTATTATTATTGTTATTATTATTATAATTATTATTATTATTATTATTATTATTATTATTATTATTATTATTATTATTATTATTATTATTATTATTGTTGTTGTTGTTGTTGTTGTTCTTGTTTTCTTTCTTCAAATTTTTGTCTATTTCTCGCCGAGGGTTTTCCGTACCCATGGGGCAGTGAAGCTCATTGTATGCATTCCAAGTTTACACACGCAAATCCACAGGTAAAACACGTATTAAAAAAATTAATAAATATATAAATTCATGAATGGATGTTCTTTCATGATAATGCTCTTCTCAGTACATGAGTCGTTTCAGTTAACACGATTTTTTGCACTTCCTGTGGGGATAGTAAACCTGGTATCATTTTCAAATAGGTTTCAGTACCTTTTTCTGTCATTCCTAGAGATCCTACAATCACTGGTACGGTAGTCGCCTTGAGATGCCACATTTTTTCAATTTCTATTAGCAAGTTCTTATATTTACTGATCTTGTCAAATTCTTTCGCCGCTATATTGTGATCGCAAAGAATACTTATATCAATTAATAAACACACCTGTTGTGACTGTTCTTTTATAATAGTATCCGGTTTATTAGCTTTTATAGTTTTGTCGGTATGCATAGAGAAGTCCCAGAGAATTGACACATTTTCTCCCTCAGTCACAACTTCAGGATGCTGTTTATACCATTTGTCAGCGGTTTTGATTTTATAATGCCGACATATTGTCCAGTGTAAATACTGACCGACTCTGGCATGTCTTGCTTTATATTCTACAGGTGCTAAGACTGTACACCCTGAGATTAGGTGATCTATAGTTTCAATCTCATTTGCTTTCTTTCAGGTAGTAATCAGAGCATTATCTTTTGAACTTCAGCCATTTTGGGGTTTCCTGGTATCTGAGCTAGGTAGTAATCAGCCCTTTTTGCTGTCATTCCCAGGGCACCTATGACAACAGGTATTGTTTTAGTCTTCAGATTCCACATTTTGCTAATTTCTATTTCAAGATCTTTATATTTGCTCAGTTTTTGGTAGGTCTTGACAGATACGTTTATATCGATTGGGACAGTCATATCAATGAGGAGGCATGATTTTTGTCTGAAGTCTTTCAGTATGATGTCTGGCCTATTTGCATCTATCTTTCTGTCAGTTTGAATGGTGAAGTTCCCGAGGAGTGCGATGTGATCATTTTCAAGTACTGGGAGTGGTTTGTGTTCCCACCAGTTTTTATTATGGGGCAAATCCAGGTTTTTGCAAATTACCCAGTGAATATATTGTGCAGCTCTATCATAACTGTTGAGATATTATGTAGGCGCAAGGAAACTGCACATGGAGACAACATGATCGATGGTCTCATTTTGTTGTTGGCATATACGACATAATGGGGAGCTGCCGTTCTTTAATATTTTGGCCTGGTAGTTCTTTGTAGGTAGGCATTGATCTTGGACTGCTATGATAAACCCCTCTGTTTCTGATTTCAAGCCAGAGGCCATTAGCCATTGATGGGTAAGGGCTTTGTCAATATCTGCATTATTCGCTCTCTTTGGGTATTTGCCATTGAGAGGTTTTCCATGCCATTTTTCAGTCATAATATCTAAGGCAGCAATTTTAGCACGGGTTTTCGAGCGCTTAGCTTTTTCTGTGGGTGTTTCTAGTTCGTCTAATTCTTGCATTTGTTGCAATTGAAATTCACTTAGATATTCATTTGCCTGTTTTGTTACTGAGTAAGATGCTTTCTTGCTTTCATGTTTTGAGACAAGTTTTAGCATCCAGACCTCAGAGTTTTTCAGATAGGTGTCTAGGCCAATTGTGGCTACCTTCATTGTTAATGTCAGCTGTAGAAGTCCATGGCCTCCCTCTTTTCTTGGTAGATAAAGACGTTCTATAGGATAGTGACATTTTTACCTTCAACAACTGGCTCAAGATAATGTATATATCAGTAAGCTGAGTGTTTACATATTTTACAATGTAAATACTGTCTAATACTATCGTGGAGAATTTATTTTGTATTCTTTTGTTGTCAGCAGAGGATATCCCCAGACGAGATGCTCTATTGTTTCATCAAATTTATCGCAGAATCTGCTTATGGGTTCAGGACCGTTTTGATGAACGTTAGCCTGGTAGATTTTGGTAAGCAAGGTTTGATCATGTGCCAACAATAGTATTATTATTATTATTATTATTATTATTATTATTATTATTATTATTGAGTGAGAGAGCAGTGCATGCTATCAAAGTGACACTGGGCTAAAATATACGAAGCCCAGTATATACTCATCATGACTACCCGTCTGGTAAGGGTACACCAGGCACAGGTATCACAACCATATGTACACGACATGGTGATCTCATATCAAGACAAACAGCGCATGACCTCGCAGGTGGGGCCCAGTTAGAATTTTCTTCAGGTCGAGTAGCACATCCCGCTCAAAAGGTCCCTGAATAATGTTTGTTTAATGATTATTATTATTATTATTATTATTATTATAATTATTATTATTATTATTATTATTATTATTATTATTATTATTATTATTATTATTATTATTATTATTATTATTATCATTATTATTATTATTATCATTATTATTATTATTGATTGATTGATTGATTGATTGATTGATTGATTGATTGATTGAGAGAGCTGCACACGTCATCAAAGTGAGTAGAAATATACGAAGCCCAATATACCCATCATCGCTACCCGTCTGATAAGGGTACACCAGGCACATGCATCACAATTATATCTGCACGACATGATGATCGCATATGAAAATAAACAGCAGATCACCTAAAAATCCTTCCTTACGATTCTTGTATAATATATGGTAGTAGTTTTTTGCAGGTTGAAAATGAGTCTTAATTCCAATGTGGGATTTCTATCAAGTATTCCTCAGGTGTTCATAGAATATTTCTTCGTTGCTCTTGAAGAATCTATTCTACTGAGAATTGTTTATTTTTTGTTGGTGTCTGCTTCATCTTTTTTTTAACCAGACTACTTTGGATTTTTTTGTCTTAACACTAATTATCTGTAATTCTTTGTGCCTAATTTACGTTATTTGCAGTTCTTTACTGCGTAGTTCACTTAACCACTTCTTCTCTACTATTCTATGTTTTTTTCTTCCAGATATCTTTGGACCTTTTTCATTTTCCTTCTCAAGTCCTCGTTCTCATCATGGAACATTGTTCTTTGTTTTATTTTGGCGTTTGTGGATGGACAAAAGCTTCTCAGTATATAGTCCCCTTTCGATCTATTATGTGTTTAATGTAGATTTAATTGCTCGACATTTGTTTTTCCTACTTTACTTTTTTGTCTTTCCATACCTTTCAGAATTGGTGAGCCTTATCATTCACTAATTTGTCTCTAATACAAGCGTCATAGTAAACTCATTTCTTCCTCTATAACAGTCTTTCCTTCCACAAATTAAGATGTGTCTTTGTCTCGACAGCTTCTTCTTATGGGTGGAGTTATTGGTTCCACTAGTTTCAATCGTCTGCTACCTTTTATTCGTGCTCAACGTAGTTATGTTCAAATTACTACTTTGAAGACTTCCTCAAATTCAAACTAGGATAACCACTATCTCTGTAGCATCACATTTTTCTGGTCTAGAAGTCTTTGTTTCGTGATAGGAAACACGTCTTTCTCTCTCAGCCAACATTTTCCTATATCCTGTTTCGGTAGGTTCTCATCTATTGCAGCATTCCATTACAGTTTTGTTTTGAGTCCATTTATTCCTGATATTAGTAGCAGTATTTACATACCACCTGTTCCACTTTGATGTGCATTGGGACACTTGCTGCGCGATATTAACATCACCCAGGTTTCAGGTTTCATGTAGGCAATTGTGATCGTTTCTATTTGGCACTACTTTCATACAGAGGAATGTGGTGACAAGATGCCACAGCTTTTTTTTGTTTATCAAAATACCGTCTCTAGAGAGTCACCTACTGAGGCTAAAGAAATCCTCCTCGTATGACGACGTTCTCTGCCGTTTTTTCTCTTCTCGGGGATTCATTGGAGAGTTGCTATACTAACCGCTAATGGCTTCAGCGGCAGCCCTCCTTGTCTTGTAAGTATCGTAAGTATTGGTTTTATATCCAGGACTGTGGATGAAGTAGAAAGAAAAATACCCTCGTCACAGAGCAGAATCTGTGGGGATGCCGGTTTTGTTGCCGATGGTCCGACGACTTTGTGGCCGCTGATCAGAATTCAGTCATCGAGGTGTGATTTGATTTCCTTCCTACCATCATGGTGGTGGATGAGAAGCGGATGTCACGTGCCCAATAAATTAGTTTTGGGAGAGATGTAGTGAAGATGAAAAGGAGTGCAGGAAAGAAAAACGAGCGAGAAATGAGGAGGAGAATGTATACGTTTCAATGGGATTTAATCTCTCACTGACTCGCTCCTTTTTCTAGTTCACAAGTGTGCCGCACCTTCTTTGCCTGTTGTATTGTTAATGTAACGGATTCTGCCAAGGTAATTGTCTAAGATATGGCTGAACCTACGCATTTATAGAAGTAAACAACCGACAGTGTTGCATCGATGCAAAACTTCCCAATATTCACTGTTCTTTTATTACGTCCTGGACTAGTGTCGGATATTCCCAGGTCACCAATATTTGAAACCCTATTCTAAAATGATTTTTCAGGTTTAGCTTTGGCAAGGGTTGTAAGAAATGTTAGTCGAGATTTTGTGCACTCTAGTCTTAACATATTAGTATATATCCCAGAGTAGAGGGGCAATGGCCCAGTGGTTAGGGCAGCGGACTCGCGGTCATAGGATCGCGGTTTCGATTCCCAAACCGGGCGTTGTGAGTGGTTATTGAGCGAAAACACCTAAAGCCCCACGAGGCACCGGCAGGGAATGGTGGCGAACCCTGCTGTACTCTTTCACCACAGCTTTCTCTCACTCTTACTTCCTGTTTCTGTTGTGTCTGTAATTCAAAGGGTCAGCCTTGTCACACTGGGTCACGCTGAATATCCCCGAGAAATACGTTAAGGGTACACGTGCCTGTGGAGTGCTCAGTCACTTGCACGTTAATTTCACGAGCAGGCTGTTCCGTTGATCGGATCAACTGGAATCCTCGACGTCGTAAGCGACGCAGTGCCAACATACATCTATCCCAGGACGGCTCATAAATAATTAAGCAAAGATTACTCTGATACGATTTGATCCTGAATTACGATGCTTTCATGAAAACTTCATAACTTCATGACCCTGTTTTCACCTATGTTTGCCTCAATTAATGAATGTAAGATAATTATTCCTGAGTGCGTCGCAAAGCAGGCTGTGTTGTGATCAAACTAAGGAAATAGTTCTATACGTGTCAACATTGCCCATATTTGGAGTATTGTATTTTTAGTTGCCTCGCTAGTTACGTGGTGATGGAAGCTGAAGCCAAAAACAATCACTGGTAAATTTCATACAACATATGTGTACATTGAGACAGAGAAGTACTTGTAATACGTTTGCAATCAGAATTAACTTTGTTGGCGGCATTCGCTTAACGATGTACGCGTTGAGAAACAAATTACTTCTGGAAATACCAAAAATAACAGATAACAGAAGATAAAACAAATACAAAAATAAGAATTGTGTATTTATTGTTGTTAATGTTATTGCTGATCTTCATCTATCTTGAACACTTGATACTACCGAATCATTAACAAAACATTTATGAAATGGATTTATAGCATTAGCTGTTTAAATGCAATAAATATTAAGATGTCACATTTTCATGAGTCGGGAGATGCAGGTAGATTGCTTTAGCATTTAATGTATTTAACATCACACAGCTTGATAAATGCAAACAGACATCGATTTATCTATCTATGTATCTATCTATCTATCTACCTACCTACCTACCTACCTATCTATCTATACGCATGTATGTATATATATATATATATATATTGTATTTCGTGATGGCCATTTTTATTTGGAGCCAAATAAACATACGAACTATATATTTTTATCTTCACTCATTTATTACTGTCCTCATTTTATTATTTTAGCTCATGTTCATTATCAGAGAATCTTTCGTCACACATCTGTGACCTCTTCAGCGACACTTCGTTTTCGTGTGTATTCTTGCTCCTATTGCTCTGTTGAAATACAACAATATCTGTTTCAACACACGATTCACATCAGGAATCTTGCAAAACGAATTAATATATATCTATATCTATATCTATCTATCTATATGTATATATATATATATATATATATATATATATATATATATATATATATATATATATATATATATATATATATATATATATATATATATATATATATGCTTTTTTTCTCTGCATGTTAGCTAGTATAGTATATACATGCAAATAGATAGATACATATATGTATGTAATATATATATATATATATATATATATATATATATATATATATATATATATATATATATATATATATATATATATATTGGAAGGTTTGGAAGTGATGTACAGAAATTATATAGAAAAAAATTAAGTTACTCAGAAATCTGGATGTTTGTACATTTACAGATTTTTATTAATGTCACATGTTTTATAAATTAAATAAATCGCTTTTCACCTGATTGTATAGGATTTTCAAATTGTTTTGAGCCCACCTTGCGGTGGGGTTTCTTTATATAGTTTTATTGAGTGTGTAGGGGTGGGGAGAGAGATATATAGGATAGTAAAAGAGGGTGAGGAATGGAGGGAAAAGTGAGAGAGAGAGTGTGTGTGTGTGAGTGTGTGTTTTTTTGTGTTGGTGTGTGTGTCTGTGTGTGTGCATGTGCGTGTTGATGGGAAAGAGAAAAGAAGAAAATTGGGTTCATAGCTGGTTAGTTCTTTTCAATGATAAGTTTATTTTTAGCCTGAGAGAGAGAGAGAGAGAGAGAGAGAGAGAGAGAGAGTGATACATACGTAGATATATATGCATCGGTTTGAAATTTTGGCACGAGGCCAGCAATTTCAGGGTAGACATTAATAGAATACATGACTCCCACAGTTCAGCAGGTACTTATTTTGTGGACGCCGAAATAATGAAAGTTAATGCCGACCTTCGTGAAATTTGAATTCAGAAAAAAATATAGACGAACGAAATGCCCACAAGCATTTATTCCGGCGTGCTAACAATTCTGCCAGCTCGCTGTCTCAAGCGGTAGATATGTGTTAATAAATAAGATGTAAGAGGCAATACAAACACGAATATGAAAATTTGAATTAATTCAATTTACATCGATTAATATGTCGGATTTGTTATTAATCCCAACAAGTGTAGGAATAGAAGAGATGAAGTTGAACATGCACAGATGTTATATGAGAATTAATTGCAATTTAAAATTATATTAAAATACAGAAATAAACTTTACCTGTTTTACTTTATATTTTCAAAAATTGTTCCACGAATGATGTCTGTATTTACCGTTGTTATACAAATAGTTTGTTTTTAAAGCAATGGTGTGCCTCTGAACGCTATCCGCTAACGTGCAAATTGATTTATCAACGTTTATTCATTAAACTCATTGAATATGTCATATGGTAGTTACAAACGTGAGATATGAATAAGTTAATTAATAATTATTTACATAAAATGTTGTAGTGTTCATTCTGTCGAAGAATATTGTTACCAGACAGTGCTAGTCCCCATTCATTTAACTTTTTAATGCATATCCCTCCTTTCTTAACATGTTGTGAAGTAAGCAATATAACGAGGTGTGGGGTAAATGAGACGGATGATAGTTTCTACATGAATTTTGGTTTTCTTGAGAACGAGCCAAGTGGACATTTTGCAAAAAAAAAAAAAAATTACTAGGAAAAGGGGGATTGTGATGTTCTTTTATAGGCTGATGCTTGTATTTTTAAATAAGCGGATTTCCTTTATTAATTCTGCTTGATCTGGAACATTTTCTGCACATTGATAGAGTGGCAAGATAAGAAATATGGGCAATTTGGCTACCAGGCACGGAATTCGTCTTGTCTTGGGAGCACGTGTCTGTTGAGGATAAATATTTAATCTCATTCTTTAATTACATTTAGTTTTCCCAATGTAATCTTGCCTTGAATTCGTTGTATTTGATGACATATTAAATTTTTGAAGAAGGTTTTTCAGGTTGGTGTTTTACGTAGCAAGAACTAGTCTCGATTGAAATGTATAAATTACCTCCTCAGTAATATTCTTACACGTTCGAGAATTGGATCAGCAACACATTTTACCTGTTGAAGTTCATTCCGTAGTTGGTAGCTTCGCGTTGGTAGGTAGATTTTTGGGTACTTTGGTTCTCTTTTCCTTTTGGCTATATTGGATAATTCAAATGACTTTTTCGTTGTTGGGTCTTGACTCCATAACGATATGTTTCTACATGTTTTTGTTTATTGCGTTGTGTGTTGTAATTAAATATAGTGTTTTTTTTTTTTGCGTTTCTGAACTGTTTTTGGCTTTTCGTGATACTTCAATGTGTATTGCTTTGGTGCTTTCTATTCTATTTTCCATTAGAGTAAACGACTACATTCTTTCAGGTAATGCGTGTTTTAATTTAAGGAATCTTTCATTCTGAACATTCGGATGGGAGTCATATTTTCGGATTCTCCTAATTAGGTTAAAAGGAATATTGTATTTGGTATATTTTCGATGCACGAAGCAAATAGTAGGTGCTGTTTAGAGACCGCTGGTTTGTATAGATGTCCTTTTGTGTATTTTTTGAGTTTTTAATAAGCAAAATGTCTTAGAAGGATTGTTGATGGTGGTTAAACTCCATGGTGAACAGAATACTATTATTGACATTTTTGGGTAAGAATTTGAAATCATTGAGTTCATGTTAGTTGTACGTCTACGGGATAAGGCAGTCACTTAAGCATTTTTTCCAAATGTTCACCAGATGATTTTGTAAGGTGAGCCCGTTATTAATTTTGCCTTGCTTATATAGTTTGACCTCTACATTAGCTATGACCAATTGGCGTTATGTTGGTGACAAATTGTAGCTATAGAAAGCATTTGTATCGTTTTTTTTTCGTTGAGTGTTTTAAGTTAGAATGGTTTATTATTTTAGGTTGGTTTTCTTTATCTTGTGCCACCGAGTGCATTGCAATCTTCCTTCTAGGCTTAAAAAATGGATTGTCACGTTTGTTCTTTTTGTTCTCTTCCTAAGTCTGTGGTTCTATTCCCTGTTTCTTTCCAGTGTTCTGCAATAATTATTATCCTTTGAACGTCTGAATAAATACTGTTCATATCTTGGACAGTTTATCCTCTCATGGTAACTGTTTCTTTCTATATATTACAATATCCTACATGTGATCTGATTTGGTGGATATGCTGTTGTCTGGAGAGCATGAAATTGACGTTGTTCCTTGAAAAGTTTGGTGGGTAAAATTTTTTATATATAAAACTCACACGATTTAATTTTATATAGAAATGCTTTAGAATTATTTACTTCTTGAAATTCATTGTCATCTCTATCAAACTAGACAGCGTCCCTTTCCCAAAGTCGAAACGATGTCAATTTTTCATTTAAACGTTCTTCTCACCAGAGTTTAATTGTGATTTCAAGCAGAACGCCTTGGGTCTTTTTCGAAATTTCCATTTGTCAACAGATCTGACTTTTCCTTCATTTATGATATCTCTAAGACATAATAGCTGAATATCCATTTTAATTTTTCGATAGTCGTCCATTCTCTCAATTTTCTTTATTTTTCCGTTTCATTTTTGATTGGTTTATTTGAAATTTCTGGGTAGAATATTTGGAGTTGTATTCAAGCAAATTATATATACAATTGCTGTGAAACTGTTTAACGAATTCCAAGACGCAAAGTTTTGGCTTCTGAGCTCCTCATTCCAGATATGATTTACACGGTGTTTGATCGAACAAGTTTGTTGATCCACATAGTTATTGATAATTTCTTGATTTGAATTTGAATTTTCTTCCGTGGCTAGTGAAGTTGCTGTTTCTATTATAATTGATTTAGAATCAGGACAATCTCTGTGTATTGGCTATTTACTACTGTTACCCAAATTTCTTTTGTATAATTCTGAAATTCTTCGATATTTACGTCAGGATACACAGTTTACAACAGATCACTTCAGGTTGTTTGAGCATATCTTTGTTCCATCGGATTTCAGGGGCATTTTCGTTCCATGTGAGGAGATTATATATAGAAAAATGTTATTAATCCAGACAAGTGATGGAATAAAAGAAATGAAGTTGAAAATGCATAAGGGAGTATATTAGAATTAATTAGAATGTTAATGCATTGAAAAATATAGCGATACGTTTTACCGTTTCACATTAGATTTTAAAAAGTGTATAGCATACTACGTTGTGTTGCAAATCAGTACCATTGTAGGCGTTTTAAAAAATAGTTTGTTTTGAAAGTAAACATATGTATGTATATGTATATATGTATGTTTTTTATGTATGTATGAATGCACGTCATTTTTGAGTTTTATTTCAAGATTTCTTGCCAATAGAGAAATATCCCGTTTATAACATAGATCAAAAGCTTCTTCATTGGAATTTCCACAACATCAACAGAGTATTATTGTATATATGTATTTCCACATAAATGTGCTATGTATGTATTATCATGCATGTAGTTGCATGTCGAGACATGCTCATATATATTTAAATGATAAACTTCTGGAAGGTTTTACAGAATTTTACTGTTCCAGTGATGGCTGCGGTCTGTAGACTTCGAATTAGCTTTCTCCATTCTCGCTTTCAGAAGTCTAATTTCTCAAGATTGGTAGTTAGACACTGTTTACATATCCCAGAGCCCCATTAATTACAGGTATAAACCTGAACTTGTAATCTAGATAGAGTACCTGTTGGTTTCCTCAATAGTTCAACGTAGGTATGTTCTTTTTGGCTGATCATTAGCCTATTTTGAAAACATTCGCTGGGATGTTTCTCTTCTCTATCCCAATTACTGTCAGGTCTATTGTGTTTACATATTATTCAGCTTTTCACTGGAACATTCCATAAGTACTTCTTTTTTCTTGAGTTGCTATGGTTTCTACCATATGTATGTAAGTTACCGTATGTGTATGTATGTATGTATGTATGTATGTATGTACATATATATATATATATATATATATATATATGTGGGGGGGGGGGGTATGCGTATGTATATGTTTATGTCCGTAGGTATATGTGCATTAGTGTGTGTGTATGTGTGGGTGTATACTCAGTGAGAAACACTGAGAGAGAGAGAGAGAGAGAGAGAGATAGAGAAAGAGAGAGAGAG
This sequence comes from Octopus bimaculoides, assembly GCF_046866305.1. NCBI lineage: Eukaryota > Metazoa > Mollusca > Cephalopoda > Octopoda > Octopodidae > Octopus > Octopus bimaculoides. Next base: position 19,333,089 of record NC_142949.1, on the reverse strand, counting down.
AGAGACAGTGAGAGTGATATATGTATATATATATATATATATATATATATATATATATATTATAAGGTTTTTAACTTTTAAATTTTCATATTCAAAAGAGACAGAGACTTCAAACTCGATATATCGATTTATTCACCACTCTATGTTAACATTTCTGTGCCAAACTTATCCAGTGACTGGTCCATTGGATTTAGACATTTGGCACTTCTTCAGGAGCGGTTACCATCCGAGCAAAACACGAAAAAACACATACATAACGATCATTAAATACTTAGAATCTCGTTAGATTTCATTAGCTGACCGAAACTCTTAGATCTTTCAATTGTATATTACTATCATCAATATTTGCTGTCTCGTTAAACTATGCTAGACAAATCCCAAAAGAATCTCTCTCTCTCTCTCTCTCTCTCTCTCTCTCTCTCTCTCTCTCTCTCTCTCTCTCTCTCTCCTCGTGTTCTGGCCATTAACCCTAACCCTCTCTGCCTTACTCTGTCTCTCTGTCTCTCTCTCTCTCTCTCTCTCTCTCTCTCTCTCTTTCCATTATCTCTCACTTCGCCAGGACTATAAACTAACGCACGCACCCCGATTCCCGCACTCGATCTTAATAACTTTGCATCACCAGTACCGGAAGTTCCAATCCTCTCCGGTCCTTGGGTTGTCTCCCATGAATACTTCTAAAGGCTTCAGGCCACCCCCACCCCTACTTAGTGTTTATCTCCTATTATGTAAGGTAGTGATCATATAGTGCACAAATATGATAGTGTAGTGTTTGCAAGTTGAATTGAAGGCCACTGCTTGTTTATGCTGTGCGTAAGGAGACCCGGCAAGCCAAGTGAGACCATAGCCCGAGGCCTCTGCCAGGGGTGTAGCCAGCCCACTTATGCTTACCTTTCCTTCATTGGACACTAAACTCCGCTTGCGAAGACCTCTTGGGGCAAGTGAAATCTGAATCGTGATGGCACATATGCCAGTGGAACGCTAAGAGCACCGTCCGAGCGTGATCATTGCCAGAACAGCTGCCTGGCTTCCGTGCCAGTGGCACGTAAATAGCACCATCTGAGTGTGATCGTTACTAGCGTAGCCTTACTGACACTTGTGCCGGTGGCACGTGAATAAAAGATTCGGGCGAGGTCGTAACCAGTGCTGCTGGACTGGCTCATGGGCAGGTGACACGTAAAATACACCATTTTGAGCGTGGCCGTTGCCAGTGCCGCTTGACTGGCCTTCGTGAGAGTGGGACGTAAAAACACCCACTACACTCTCGGAGTGGTTGGCGTTAGGAAGGGTATCCAACAGTAGAAACTCTGCCAAATCAGATTGGAGAGTGGTGTAATCATCTGGTTCGCGAGACATCAGTCAAATCGTCCAACTTACGCTTGCATGGAAGGTGGACGTTAAACGATGATGATGATGATGATGATCATATATATATATATATATATATATATATATATATATATATATATATATATATATATATATATATATATATATATATATATATATATAATATATAGATTCAATCAAAAGATTAAATGTGGTACTTAAAATATTTGAGGCACCAGAATTTGGTAGGGTAAAAACGAAAAACAAAATCAAGTGATTTGGTGAATAAAATTTGAAGAAAAGCAACAAAAATCCATTAGGTTATAGCAGTACGGACGTTTCATACAAACCTCATTTATTTATGTAGTGAGAACACCACATAAGATGTGCAATGAAAATGTACTCCTCAGCTGCATAATGGAAGTTCATTTCAGAAATAATTCAATTTGTAGATGTGTGCAAATACAAGAGTAGGAGATGAAGAAAATACCATCTTGACTGGGCTGTTAATCAACAGTCTAGTGAACCAAACAGGAATTTAATTTCTATATATTCTAATTGAAGGGTTAAGTTAGCAGTAATTTCAATTTAGAGGAAGGTAGATTAAGTAGTAAGGGACAGCAGGTTAGGGGTAAATCAAGCAAGAGAAAAAAGAGATAAGAAAAAAAGAAAATATATATATATATATAGAAATAAAAATGAAAATGGAAGGACAATACCCAAAGGAGTGGATAGAGGAAATTTAAGGTAAGGGAATTTAGGTCAAGTTATTGGAGAATTATTAAGAATATATCTATTCGTCTGTATATTTAGAATAATACAACAAACTAAAGTACTAAATTTAAAACCATGGAGAACATTAATAGTTAAAATAGAACAAGACAAATATTTATCGCTAAAATAAGATATACATTTATATGGAGTAGTAGAAGAGAAATATTATTTATAAGAAAAACCATAATAAGAGAAAATATCAATGGCCAAGGCAAATCAAAGTGAAGGGTGAAGAAGGAGAAGGAAAAAAGAAGGGAGGAATAAAGTTAGAAAATCAGGACTAAACTAAGAGTATTAAAGCTATGGTTTCAGAATTGTTAATATGGTAGAAGAGACTTAGAATTAGCTAGAGAAATGTAGGAATATTATCAGTGGGTTGGGAAAGATTAAAATGTATTCCGAAATTATACTTTAAAGCTATAACTTAAATAAAGTAGTTAATAGTCTGGGAAACGAAAGGAATTAAAATAATATATTATTAGCAAGATTTACTTTTTAAAATATTTAAAGGTGCGAGAGTAACAATGTACACATAGAACCCTAAGGTCAGATCTATCTTAGATTAGGATTATCCTTAAGTTTAAAAATTTCATAAATTTCCATAGAGCACAGTCCACAGCAGTATCTACTATTTCTATAGTGTTGTGCTCTCCTGATGATTTCCCATTTAAGATTAAAATCGATATCATTTTCCTTCAATTCCCAAATTTTATTAGGGAATAATAATAATAATAATAATAATAATAATAATAATAATAATAATAATAATAATCATAATAATAATAATAATAATAATAATAATAATACTCAAAGCCGTGACTTTAACTAAAATACAATCAACAACATTGAATGATTTGTGCCAGTAGACGACCAACGTCATGAAAATCACAGTAATATCAGTGCCAAGCAATGCTCTATCAACGGTTACCTGTCTTCGGTATTTCCCATTGCCTGTCTTTCAGTATTTCATGAGCTAGAAGCATCAATGCCTGGGAAACCTACAGTTGGCAGAACTGGATAGATATGGCGTTTTACACATTTTTACGATCAGAGAGAACTTCCACCACAGTAACTACAGTGAAGAATTTCACTGGAAAAGTATACATAAGATTGCCAAGAATTTATCTCTCTCATCAAAGATCAGTGGCTATCGGACGCCGACGAAGGGAAATAACCCTGAAACCCGGATCCGTTCGTGCTACAGATCACGATGAGAGGGATAACTTCCCTTGGCAATCAAGACACAGTAGTGTGTCGATAAGCCAGCTGGAGGAGATGTCCTCCTGGGGCTAAAAGCAACAGTAACATCCACCCCTAGGGGTCAGCCACACTTAAGTGGGAATATACTTCACTATATATATATATATATATATATAGGTTGGCAGGCGGTGCAGTGTAAATATATATATATATATATAATAAGTGGCAAGCAGTCACTGATAAGGGAGTAAACAACTTCATAGATTGGCTGTCACTCATTTTTGATAAATTTTGCGAGCTGAAGGAAACTGCTGCTATTTCTCGCGGACAAGTATCTACCACTGAGGATGAGCACACATATCATGACCCTGTACGGGCTGGAGGTTCTATCAGTGGAAGATATTGGGGTTTCTCCCCCACCCCTGCTTGCAACATATATGGTTTGCAGATTGCATCCAATAACAAGCTGGAAGAGCTGTCCTTCTGGAGTTAAAGTGCTAGTAACGTTGGTTTTTATGGAACGGCCATGATGAACTGGCTATAAACAATACTTATATATATATAAATTCAGGTGAATATGGTACTTAAGTTTAGGCACCAGAAATAAGTATGATATTTTCCATACAGTTTCAAAATAAGGTGATTAAAATCAAAATATCCAACAAGTTAATGCAGTACGATCGTTTCATGCGACTCCATTTAATTAAGCAATATGAACATTACATCAAATGCAAAATGCAGATCAATCCTCAGCTGCACAAAGATATAGAAATTTAATGAAGTTACATTTAAACAAAAAGACATATTTTTATAACTACATCTGAACTCACCAAGTAGAAAGGAGGCTAGTAAATAATTCTAAGCAGATTTTTAACTGTCACAGATTTTATTTATTTTGTTGATTTATGGACCCTCTTATCAGACCTGGTGATTCAAAGCTTAAGAGGGTACTGGCATTTTCTTTATAGGAAAGGGGTAAACAGTATAGACAGTAAACGTGGATGATATAATTATAAAATGTCTTGGGGTTTAGTGACAAACAACTATAAGGGAGGGTTCTCTACTAGCAGGCCAGTTTATAATGGAGCAGGGGAAGTATTAACATAAGGCACCTAGGTCAAAAGTATATAAAATAATGTTGCTATATTGTGTACAGATATATTAAATGGTTATTCATAGTTTTCATTAATCAGAATAATGTAACAGTATTGTTGTACATATGCTAAGTTTCAAATACTTGAGATACCAATATTTGATTAATTAATATGTGAATAAATAAAAGCTAATTATAAATTAATAATGAAATAAATAGAAATAGTTTATAATACTGTAAGTAATCAATTAATGCAGTATGCAAAGACCATGATGTGGTATTGATTTAAAATGCTATGGTAAAGTACATTTAGACTTATTTACACCAATATAAGGAACCATAGATAAGATGTGAAATTAAATTTTCTTTATATATATATCGGACGAAAATTCTAAAATTTAAACTTATATATCTAATATCATTTAAAGGACACATAAGAGATAAAAGTTTATTATAGAATTAATGTAAACAATTGATACATAGGATTTACACGGTATAGAATGATGGACGCATCAAGGTTTACATTGCTTAATTACATGGAGTCGCATGAAACGATCGTACTGCATTAACTTTGGATATCATTGTTGGTTATATATATATATATATATATATATATATATATATATATATATATATATATATAAACATCCTTCTCGAACTACAGTTCCCATATTCGGTTAAAATGTCTTACGTTTAAGCTGGTTCCAATGCATTTCCTGAAGAGAAGATTACATTCTTATCAACATCATCTATTCCTATGGAAGGTATAATTTGTAATCTTCGAAACATATGTTGGAAATAAAAGTATGCAGTTAACATATGCGTTTTACTCCATTTACTAAATTTATATACACTCAAGTACCCAACATAACAAGGAGTTTCTACCTCATAAACAAGAGTTACACCACAGTCATTTTGTGATCTTTGCTACCCTGGTATCTATTAACCAATTTATTTTGTCCGAGTTATTTATTAACTAGGAGAAAATAAATACATATAATAATAATAATAATAATAATAATAATAATAATAATAATAATATATATATATATACTTTTCTTTTATGATTTCATTCTTTTATTTGTTTCAGTCATTTGAGTACGGCCATGCTGGAGCACCGCTAAGTAACAGGGACGTAAACACACCAGCATCGGTTGTCAAGCGATGTTGGGGGGACAAACACAGACAAACACAGACAAACATATACATACATATGTATATATATATATATATATATATATATATATATATATATATATATGTATATATATATATATATACAACGTTCTTCTGTCAGTTTCCGTCTACCAAATCCACTAACAAGGCTTTGGTTGACTCGAGTTTATAGTAGAAGACACTTGACCAAGGTGCCACGCAGTGGGACTAAACCCGGACCCATATATGGTTGGTGAGGAAGCTACTTCCACACAGCCAGTCATATATATACATGGGGAATAAATGATGGATTTTTTTCCCTTATGAGGTTTTTTTCACGCTAGCTACTTGATAAATTCTTGTAAAAGAATTCATCCTATTATTGAATTTAAATGTATAACCAGAATATATTCAGTGCTGAATTTACTCTGAAAAAAACACATGTACCGAGATGCAATTCGAAAAGCCCGCCACTTACATAGGTATATAGCGATAAAAAACTCTTCTATGTACTATACTGGATACACGATGTTCGTTTAGTATGTTGATTTTCGGTTTATTTCTATGCATCTTGACTATATTATACTGACGAGTAGAAGTCGTATGATACTAAAATAACTACTAAATTATGATCTATAATTCTGTTTGCTTTTAAGGGGCTAGTTTGGAGAGTTGCATTTACTCGCGTTCGGTGAAAATGTGTTTATTATGGTAGTCTGACCTTAGAGTCCCTCATAGCGTGAGGCATTCTTGTATAGTAACGCCCTTATATAAATAAATATATATATATATGTATATATATATATATGTATATATATATATATATATATATATATATATATATATATATATATATATATATATATATATATATATATTTATATATATAAATATATATATACACACACACACACATACACACATACACACACACACACACACACACACACACACACACACACACACACACACACACACACACACACACATATATATATATATATATATATATATATATATATATATATATATATATATATATATATATATATATATATATATATGTATATATATATATATATATATATATATACATATATATTATTATATGTATTTATTTCCTCCTAGTTATAAATAACTCGGATAAAATAAATTGGTTAATAGATACCAGGGTAGCAAAGATCTCATATTCGGTTATAAAGTCTTAGGTTTAAGCTGGTTCCCATACATTTCCCTGAGGATAAGTTTACATTTTTAACATCGCCGATTCCTATGGATCGCATAAATTGTAATTCTTCGAAACATATGGCGGAATAAAAGTATGCAGTTATAATATGCGCTTACTCCATTCATTAAATTTATATATATATATATATGTGTGTGTGTGTGTGTGTGTGTGTGTGTATGTGTGCGTGTGTGTGTGTGTGTATGCTTCTCTCTATGTTTGTCCCCCCAACATCGCTTGACAACCGATGCTGATGTGTTTACGTCCCCATTACTTAGCGGTGCTCCAGCATGGCCACAGTCAAATGACTGAAACAAATAAAATAAAAGAATAAAAGAAAAGAATATATATATATATATATATATATATATATATATATATACAGACAGCACAAAATATGCATTTTGAGAAGCGTGTGGGTATTTGAATCTAGATTTGAATCTAGATTCATTCTAGTAATCGCGAAATCGGCCGATACACAGTTAAGTTTATTTAAAAGAAAGTTGGTCATCTTCTGTTGGTCGTTTTTTCCTCGCATTAGGTACTAAATGTGGTTATTTTGAGAAGTCCACTGTGTGGCGTTATTATTTTCTGTAATAATGCCCTTTATATAAATATATATATATATATATATATATGTATATATATACATACACGCAAATAAGAGATTTGGCTTTTAGATAGTGACACTAGAAGGTGTAATATCACAATCTGAAAGCCAAGTCTCCTACGTCAACGCCCAGCACCAACTGTCTCCCCGCCCCCCAGGACTCTGCCGCGAATTGTAATCATAGTAGGTTCGTTCATAGTGATATAAACCTCCGGCAACCACCATGCGAACACCAGTAACACTTGTGAGCTTGAATTATTACGCAATAATAACGTTGGCTCACTTACCTGTAACAATAAGTTCCGAGTATTCGAAAATATGGTGTGCAATTGTTTAAACAAAACATCTTGTTCACTTTCTAGTCAATGTTTAGCAGAAAATGTGGTTTAGAAATATGAGGTTGTAACGGAGACCAATACTTATATTTATATCGGCGGTCCATAAATCTCAAGAGGTTCTTTCGCAACCAATAGTCATCGTTTAAATTAAGACACACAGCTGGCAGGACGTCTCTATCCACGAAGATTTGAGACATCATTAGGGTTGCTAAACCGTATTTAAACAGTAGATACGGATGTAGGCTTTGCTGCATGGAACCATTTAAAATTTTAAGGACATCTAATAGTGACAATCTACTAAATAATAAACTAGACCTTCGTTTTTCATTTATACATAAGGCTACTTGTATTTCTAAATATTTCAAGGGTATTAAACCACCTCCATAATAGCCCCCAACCTATGTCCAATCCAATTTATTTCCTCTTTCGCTGCCTCTCTAGCCTATCGAGCCACTCATTGGTTTCTGAGACCTACTAGTCTCGTTTTCCCTTTACCTTGTAATCTTTTAACCTCTCTTACTATACTTGCATGGTATTGTATATAGAATATACTATCCAAACTTCTTACCCGCGACTATTATCTTCACACCAAAGGCGATCTAATTTTGATATCAACGCCACCCAATTAACATTCCATATTGTTAATCGTTAGACTTTTTCCTACTGCCGGATTTCCTTGATATCCGATCTGCTATTTCCTCCAACTCCGTACTAGGTGTAGATCTTTATATAACACTAACCTTCTTTAAATATTTTAAAACTCCTTATTAAAACATCTATATTAAAACATCCTATATTTGAAACTATGTCTCATATTTAAGAAAAAATAAAGCATTTTACTTACTCTGTCTTCCTTACTTACACCTACCTTTTCTTTCGTTAGACGCTTTCTGTCTCCCTCTTCCACTTTTTCTTTACTTATCTTTCAAAGACGTTTAAAAGCTACTTCTTTACAATATGAAACACTGCATAATATATCCTTAGATAAATGAGAAATGAGCAAGATTAGATCCTTTGAACATATGTTTATTCGATCAGCACTGACACAAGGTTAAAGAACTACAAGAAAAACTGAAATAGATGTATGCTAACATAAAGACAATTGATCTACGCTTAGAGAGATCTCAAGTTGTAAATTTTTTATATGCCAATAATATAAACGAGAAAATGGTTAAAGAAGTAAATTTGATAGAGCAGCTTCAGACGATTACAATCTTCATGCTAAAATAGCAACATCGATAAAGAAAGAGAAGTGAAGTATCGGTAACTTAATGGAGATAAATGCCATCTTATATAAGAAAAAAAATATTCACTGATCTATGTATCAATCGAAGTTGGCACTAAGAAAAAATAAAATTGTAGAGCATCAAAAGCTATCTTTTAAGAAAATGTAAACTTGATGTAAATATGTGAAAAAGCAGTATCCGAGAAAATGATGGAGAATGAAAGAAAATTTCTCTCAAATAGTTTATAGGTTGGTCAAAGGACACACACACACACACACACACACACACACACACACACACACACTTACACAAACAAACAAACGATTTAAAAGCAGAAAAATATCCTCCTAAATCAAAGAACGTTTAAGACAAAAAACAAATTCTCAAATAGCGGCAGAGTACAAATCGTTGTGAAGAATGTCAATACTTGTTTGTATGAAATAAAGAATTGTTTTTCTGTCTAAAATGATGTTAAATAAAGCGTTGGCATCAAGGGTATACGGTTTGCGGGTGGAAGGTGTCATTATAGACAACAAATCAGAATTTTAAACACAATAATAGGTATTCTGGGCAGAAGGAACAATACAAGAAAATACGTACACTCTAAAATATTATACTAAAATTTAAAGAGTGGAAACAGCAGAGGGCTTCCTCAATTTATCTACGATGCAAAGACTCAGTTATAAGATTGAAGGCTCGGAATAAATACCTATCTTCACTATTATACATTTAACATTCAATGATTTGCTGATAGTTCACAAAAAATTGATTATTCTAAATTGCTGAGACAGATATTTCTCCGAAACGTTAATGAGGAAGCGATGCCGTATAAGAAAGTTGCCTTAGAGGTAAACTTATAGTTGAGAGGGAATATACCAATTGCATAGAGGTGATGTGTGAGGAACATGATGTTTGACTGAAGGTTATAGGCGGAAGCATCATCGAAACTAACAGACAGATGTGAGAGTTTCCAGAAAAAAAATGCCTTTCTATCTGATTTGATATTTTTCTCGTTACAAAACTTTTGGAGAAAGAGAGAGCTAGAAAGAGTGATTAAGAAAGACGAAAAGATATTTTCGACAGGATTTCAAATCAGAACGTACAGTAGCGTAACTAAATACTGCAAGGCAATTTATCTAACGCTCTAAGGATTCTGCTGGTCTACCGCTTAAGAGTTTCGGCCTAACGATAACAAGTCAGTAAATCGCTGTGAATAACTGGTACTTATTTTATCGACCCCGAAACGATGAAAGTAAAAATCGATGACCACGGAATTTAAACTCGGAAAGTAAAGGCGGACGAAATGCAGTTGACCATTTTTTCCGGTCTGATAACGAGTCTGCCAGCTCAGCGTCTAATTTGCGCAAGGCAGGTAATTTCGGGGAGGGGAAATTATATCGAGTCCACTGTCAAATTGGTTTTAATTTTATGGACGCTGTAAACATGAAAGGCAAATGTTGATCACGGCTGAATTTTGGACTTAGAAAGAGAAAAAAAACGGACAAAATACCCATAAGCATTTTACCCAGCGTGCTAACGATTTTGCTAGCTCACCGACTTATTCTTGCAATTAATATTGAGGTCGACTTTGCCGTATATGCTTTCGGGGACAATAAATTATTTTCCAGTCGCGCTCAAGGAGAACAATGACATATTTACAGAGTAATGGATATGTTGATGAATCTGTTCTAAAGGCCGGAGTCCCCGGGATCTCTGGATGTGTTGAACACTGTTTTTCGATTTAGAAATGATCCATGATGCCAAAGAGAAAAAGAAAAGTCTGAACGTGGTATGGCTTCACCTAACTAATGCATATGGCTCACTGCCACACGAAGTACTGATGAAAGCCAAGGACCACTTCCACATTGCGGACAAAGTGACCAAAATAATGAGGATATATAATGACAGTTTCGAAATGGAGTTTATAACTAGAGATTTTACAACCGATTGGAGATTGACATTGCTGCTGGCTGCACAATATCTGTCACGTGATTTATCTTAGTCATGGAGATGATTTTGAAAGCCGTGGATCTTTCGGAGCAAATCGCACATGTACAATCGTCTAAGAAGGACTTCATTGATAACGTAACACTTCTATCAACAGACAAATCATGCAGAGTGCCCTCTTGAGACGAGATGAGCTGGTGAAATGGTCAAGGATGCGGTATAGAGCAAAAAAGTTGTATTGTCTGACATTTATTAAAGGAGTGCAAAAATAATTTAAGTTTCAAATAGCTAAAGAAAGCATTCCAACAGTCAAAGAAGAACCCGTCAAGAACTTGGGGCGGGTATACGCTGGAATATTGTCAGATAGGAGACTCGAGGTTGGATAATCAGCGATTGACAACGCAAAGTTACCAAGTAAATATAAAATTTGGTGCTTATAGTTCGGCTTGTATCCACGACTTTCGTGGCCACTTTTAATATACCACGCAGCATTGTGACAAGTTCAAATCATAAAAATGTAATGTGTTCATTATAAAGTGGCTAGGCCTACCTCGGATATTGAATTTCAGGTATTTATCGTAAAAGGGGCCCGTTGTAGTTATCACTGCCGTGAATAGTCGAAATTTATAAAATAGTGAATGTACGGACGGTAATGATGCTGAGAGAATCGAAGGATATAGAAATCAGACGCAATCCAGCAGATGTGAAGACGGCCAGGAAGTGGAAAGCAGAACAGAGACTGATGGCGTTCTGTCTTCTCTTATACCCCGCGATATGGTGGATGCAACGCAATTTCATCGAACGGGACTTGGTTCAAACCGTTTGCAAGTATGATGCAGAGCGAACGCAAGTCTGTTGTTAGCAACAGCGTCAAAACATGGGGAACGTAGAGAAGAGAGCTTCATTTGATCCAATGCACTCAACAAGGACAGATGACTAGATGGAAGGAACATGTTGTTGAGAGAAAAATAAGTTGGAATGAGATATAAAGGTGGACCACATTTCGGCTAAGTTTTCTGAGTTGTTCATCTTATTATGCCTTACCATCACCTGCAAATCTATTAAGATGGAGCATCTCAGAGAATGATAGATGCAAATGCGGAAAGGTCGGAACCCTGAAACATATTCTTTCCAGTTGTTCACTAGCATTGAATCGGTATACATGGAGACACAAACTTGTCCTTATGGTTAGCTTCAATGCAATAAAGAGGAAAAAAAAACGTTGAAAGTACTGACAAGAGATTTCATTACCTTCGTACGCTCAGGATAGCAGATCTGTTTCAAGGAGAAGAAACTTCCTGTGAGCGATAAAAAGTGAAACGGCTACTGAGAGGGGGATGCCGATTTACCAGGGACTCTTTCCCATCACAGTTACGAAAACAACTGGACATTTTAATGTGGTGTGAAGGAAAGAAAGTTGCGAATCTAGTCGAGTTAACGGTTCCTCATGAAAATAACATGGACGCCGCTCGGGCTAGAAAAATTGACCGTTATGTAAACCTCCTCGAGAAATGTGAAGACGCAGGCTGGTATGCGGAGAATTTTCCAATCGAAGTCGGATGTAGAGGGTTTGTTGGACACAGTGTGAAACACGACTGTTGTTATCGTTAGGACTAACTCATCGTAAATACCACCATGACGATATCCAAACTACAGTGGAGAAGGCTAGCCACTGGATTTGGTTAAAAAGAGGAGAATATTGAGCTTTATTTGATAACCATTTCATCTAGCAAGCGGGACTTCTTATCAGAAGCCATACATTTGCTGGCTTCTGGCATGCGGAGGTTTCGACTGGGGGCACTTGCATTTGCAAGTTGTTTGCAAAACATTTATCGAGTAACACCTCCTCCAAAATTTCAGGCCTTGCGCCTAAGATAGAAAGGAATAATAATAATTTACAAGTATTCGTATTGATTTACCAAAATTTATTAAAAAGACTGCTTTTTAATAAAGGAAATGTACGAAGTGGTGTTGGGCATATGTCATATTATCCTGACATTGTGTTTGAATTCTTACAAAGACGAGACAAATCAAAATTCAGTTAACCATGGCCACAAGATGGCCACAAACACCCACGGAAGATCAGAATGTTTCATAAAGACATCAGTTTTTATTATCACGCCAGCAAGAAATGTCTTCTCGTATTTTAACTTAGAATCGTTATTTAAAACACCACTCATCCAGCCAACAGCTGAGGGCAATTTCATTCAGTTTTATTGATGGAGTCGTCGAAAATGACATTTTCGAGTCCTACAGGCAAAATACAAGAAAAAAGGGAAAGAACAATTGACGTATTCCAAATTATAGAAGGCAAGGCGCATGGCACAATCCCAGCTACAACATATCCAATTAATATATGACTTCCGGTAAAATATAACAATATAATTTCATTAAATGTTATGACACGTAACCCTCCCATAAAACTGTTTGAACTGGCAATGGCAAAATGTTAGGATTCGCATACAAAGATGAAAAGGAGAAATTTCCCTAAGGCTAACCTTCTCTGCGAACTTAAAGTCTTTGCCAAATACACTCACGTCAAACTTATTCGTAAAAAAAATGACGGGAAGCGTTGCTATCCTCCCCTAGTTCAACCCAAATAATTCAAGTAATCAAGTCAAATGCTTCTAAGATATGTATATCGCCAACCGATATATATATGTGTGTGTGTGTGTGTGTGTGTGTGTGTGTGTGTGTGTGTGTGTGTGTGTGTGTGTGTGTGTGCGTGCGTGTGTGCGTGCGTGCCTGCATATATATATATATATATATATATATACATATATTTACATATATATATATTAGAGTTATAAAGGAAAATAGATACGAAGGCGGAACCTGAGAGAAGGAGATGAAATTTTGCCGCATTGAAAACATCCTGAAACTAGATGCCGAATCTTCGTTAAAGTGGTTGAGATAAAGTGAGAGAAAAGGAGATTCGGTGATGTAAATTTATATAAATCAACAACAAATATATCAGTCTCTGGTGTAATAAAAATAAATGTTCAAACGTGCATACGTAGCTATATATATATATGTATATATATATATATATATATATATATATATATATATATATATATATATATATATATATATATATATATATATATATATACTCTTTTACTTGTTTCAGTCATGTGACTGTGGCCATGCTATCGCACCGCCTTTTAGTCTAGCTGGGTGATCCCAGGACATATTCTTTGTAAGCCTAGTACTTATTCTATCGGTATGTTTTGCTGAACCACTACCTTACGGGGATTTAAACACACCAGCGTCCGTTGTCAAGCGATGCTGGAGACACAAACACACACACAAACACACACACACACACACACACACATACATACATACATACATACATACATATATATATATATATATATATATATATATATATATATATATATATATATATATATATATATATATATCCCTATATATGACGAAATTCTTTCAGTTTCCGTCTACCAAGTCCATTCGCAAGGTTTTGGTCGGCCCGAAGCTATAGTAGAAGACACTTGCCCTGAGTGCCACGCAGTGGGACTGAACCCGGATCCATGTGGTTGGTAAGCAAGCTACTTACCACACAGATACTCGTATACATTACGTTATATATATATATTTGAAGAAAAGCAACAAAAATTCAATAGGTTATAGCAGTACGTACGTTTCGTACAAACTTCATTTATTCATGTAGTGAGAACACTACATAAAATGTGCAATGAAAATGTACTCCTCAGCTGCATAATGGAATTTCATTTTAGAAAGACATTTTGTAGATGTGTGGAAAAAACAAGAGTAAGAGAAGAAGAATACCATCTTGACTGGGCTGCTCTTCAACAGTCTAGTGAATCAAACAAGAATTTAATTTCTATATAATCTAATTGGAGGGGTAGTAGTACTTTCAATTTAGAGGAGGTAGATTAAGTAGTGATGGACAGCAGGTTAGGGGTAAATCAAGCATGAGGAAACAAAATAAAGAAATGAAAATGGAAGGACAATACCCTAAGGAGTGGTTAGAGAAAATTTAAGGTAAGGGAATTTAGGTCAAGGTATTAAAGAATTATATCTATTCTTCAATATATTTAGAATAATACAATGAAACACTAAATTAAAATTAGAACAAGACAAACATTTATAGTTAAAATAAGATAAACATTAATGTGGGGTAGTAGAAGAAAGATATTAATCTACCTTTCTCTAAATTGAAATTACTACTACCCATCCAATTAGATAATATAGAAATTAAATTCTTGTTTGATTCATTAGACTGTTGAATAGCAGCCCATCAAGATGGTATTTTTTCTTCTCTTAGTCTTGTTTTTTGCACACATCTACAAAATGTCTTTCTAAAATGAAATTCCATTATGCAGCTGAGGAGTACATTTTCATTACACATTTTATGTAGTGTTATCACTACATGAACAAATGAAGTTTGTACGAAACGTACGTACTGCTATAACCTATTGAATTTTTTGTTGATTTTCTTCAAATTTTATTCACCAAATCTCTTGATTTTGTTTTTGGTTTCTACCCTACCAAATTCTGGTGCCTCAAACATTTTAAGTACCACATTTAATCCTTTGATTAAATCTATATTATTATTCGGAACTTTATATATACTCCCATTTGGGAGTATATATATTTTTCTAGTACTTAATTTTCAACAAGATGGAAAAGGTTAACATGGAATTCTCTCAGAAGGACATCCCCTTACACAGCAAAGAAATGTATATGTGGCTATTTATTCACAGAACCAATGATTTTTCAGAAGAATACGATGGATTGCCTACCACTATGATAACAATATGAAAATGAAAACCAATGAATCACAAGAAGAAAACCATTTTAAGAAACTATTTAGAAGTAGAAGAAATCCACCTCCAAATCCGTTATAAGAAAACTTTGAAAAGGACTTACTCAACTTTATTGCTAATATCAAGTTTAAGAAGCACCCACTAAGAAAAAACCCGCACCTAAGGAAACTGAAGGAATTTATCAAATCTATACAAAGCAAACCAGGTATTCTGGTCCCGGCGGATAAAACCGGAAATTTATATAGAATGGATTATACTACCTACAAAAAACTAATTATGTAGGAACTTAACAGCAAATATAAAATAACTTCAAGAAAAATATTATCAGACATCAATTTAAAAATCAAAAAAACTATGATAGAATATGATCTAACTGATAGAACTGAACCACTTGCAACCTGTGAACCTGAAATTAATTTAAAGGACCATAAGAAAAACTTTCAGGAAGACCCTACTGTTAGACTCATTTGCCCAACTAAATCTGATATTGGAAGACTAAGTAAGCTTATTCTCGATAACATTATACCTTTCATTATTCCTAACCTTACTCTAAAATTATGGATTAATACAGATGAAGAACTTAATTGGTTTAATTCTAAATAATATCTTTCTTCTACTACCCCGCATTAATGTATATCTTATTTTAACTATAAATATTTTGTCTTGTTCTAGTTTTAATTATTAATGTTCCCTATGGTTTTAAATTTAGTACTTTAGAGTTTCGTTGTATTATTCTAAATATACTGAAGAATAGATATAATTCTTTAATACCTTGACCTAAATTCCTTTATTTAAATTTTCTCTAACCACTCCTTAGGGTATTGTCCTTCCATTTTCATTTCTTTTTTTTTCCTCATGCTTGATTTACCCCTAACCTGCTGTCCATCACTACTTTTCTACCTTCCTCTAAATTGAAATTACTACTACCCCTGCATTTAGATTATATAGAAATTAAATTCTTGTTTGATTCACTAGACCGTTGAATAGCAGCCCAGACTTTTACTTGTTTCAGCTATTTGTCTGCGGACATGCTGGAGCACCACCTTTAGTCGAGCAAATATATATAAGTATATATATTATTAAATACTTATATATACTTAAATACTTGTGTAAATTCAAATATATACATGTATATGTACATACAAGTCCCAACATACATTCGTGCATGCATACGTAAATACGTATATACATAATGTTTGTTTTTTTTTCTCTTTAAACAGCCGTAAGAAATTTGCTTACTCCACAGCGAATGTGTTAATCAGAGGTGCGAAAGATTTACTGAACTTTCCCTGTTAACACAGCAATTTCTCTTGCTGTTTGTTAGTTAAATAGTGGAAACGTGATATTTCATTGGATCTTATCAGCAACATATCTTTAACGATCATTCAAATAACATTACTGAATATCAAAGGTGACGAAAGATTATAAGAGTGGACATGTTCTTCAAAATATTTTAATAGATTTAAGAGATTTCCTAACAAATCTACAACAGAGATCTACATATTTCTCTTTGCATAAAAGTCGCAAAACTTTTGTGAATAGTATGGGAATCACAAATCAAACTTTTATGGGAGAACTATTTTTCTGAGTTTCTAAACGATCAGTTATTTTGTGATTTGGATAGATTTATTACAGGGACCAGACAATACAAATATATACAAATAATTCGTTTAAATGTTTGCACACGGATAAAAATCTAGACGGAGAGAAAATGTGGATCAAGTTTACACCAGAATTTGCCTAAAATTTTAACGTACCACATTGGGAGACAAAAGGCATGTTTGATTGCGATGGCATTTGGAATGAGATCGCTTAGAGCAAGAAAAATATTTATTTCAAATTTTGGCACCAGTCCCCAAATTCGGGAGTGGGGTTAAAGTCGTTTACTTTGATCCCAGTGCTTGAGCGGAATTATTTTATCGAGCCGAAAGAAAGCTGAAGTTGATCTCGTCGGAATTTGAATTTAGAATGAATAACATAGTTGCATTCTGGTGACTAAAACAAGTGAAAAATAATTTATAAAAGCCCGACTGAAAGCTGGTGAGCATTTTGTCCGGCATCCTAAAGATTCTGCCAGCTCACCACCCTATAAAACAAGAAGGAATATTACACGGCATTGTGTGCAACGCTCTAATGATTCTATCATTCTTCTGCAGTTCACAATTATGGTATCACATTTTTTGCGGACGGCTCACAATCATTCTAGCGGAAGGGTAATACGATTTACGTAGACTCTGGTGTTTAGCTGTTAGTGATTTTATCGATTTGAAAAAATGAAAGGCAAAATCGACCTCTACGATATATGGCATAAGTAGTTTATCGACCTCGAAAGCGATGCATTTTGTCCGATTCACTGAACATTCTCCAAACATGTTCTCACTTAATATAGAAAAACAAGTAATAACTATGTGTAATAAGTTCATGAGCAGTAATTAGCGTAAGTAGACGTTTATTGAATGCGATCGCAAAAAATACCCCTGTGAATCAGTTTATCCGAGAACGCAAATACTGGATAGAATAACACAACGTACTGTCTTAGACATACAAAGGATCTGTGTAAAACAATGCCACTAAGTGACACTCAACACACCAACAAAATTACCGCTCAGATAGTTTTGTTGACTATCTACACATACGTACATACATACATGCATATATATATATATATATATATATATATATATATATATATACTGTATACACACACATATATATAATGTGTGTATGTATGTATATAAGGAACTCTTGTAACGGTATAGAATATGGAGAGGACATAAATTTTAATGATGAACAAGTCCCCATATTCTATATTGTTGTAATTATTTCCAATATACACTCCAGATATCACCATCCAGAGACGTGAACCTGGTATTATGCATCGGAGGAATTTACTGCGTGACTGACAACTACCACGAGTTGTAGCCGTCAAGTCCTAATCGAAGCGGTAGGCCGTAACCTGAAACAAAACTATGAGCCACCACGACATCCGCCCGAATAATATATCCTTTGAAACTCCCATCAATATAGAAAATATATGAGGTAATGCTGAGACGTTCCTGGCTTTAAGCGGCTCGCAAAAGTCTTGGATGGAGGCTCAAAATTCTGTTTTCTTTTGCGGGCTTAGAAAAATTGAAGAACCGCGGCAATTAGTGTAAAAATCTGAGATGGGGACATGTTGATTAAAATTATAATTACCAGCCCTTCCTCTAGTTTCTTTTACCCAAAGTCATAAACTTTTTAGTACGCCATCATTTAACGATCACTTATTTCTCTCCTTCCTGAAATGAAACTCAAAATAACGTTGTATATATATATAAATATATATATATATATATATATATATATATATATATATATATATATATATATATATATATATATATATATATATATATATATATATTTATATATATATATATATATATATATATATATATATATATATGTGTGTGTGTGTGTGTGTGTGTGTGTGTGTGTGCGCGTAGGAGTGGCTGTGTAGTAAGTAGCTCGCTTCCCCGTTACGCATGCGTATTGGATAGTTGGCTGCTCACAGAAAGATCAGTGAAGACATGAGACATGAGTCGTGTGGGCCCTGTCTTACGAAAGAAAAACGGAAATTTGCCGAGGTAGGTGAATTTGTTCGTTTGAGCATAATTTATTGTTTGTCTTTTTTTCAGTAAATTCTGACCAGCTCCGGGGTAATTTCTCCTACTCATGGCGTCTTTTCTTGTGGCTTGTGTTTACAAGCAAGAGTTGCTTTTCTGGGGAGGGGGTATCCCCGCCAGAAAAGGATAAAACAAAAAAAGAGGACAAAATTTTGAACTGTTTGTTTTAGTTCTGATCGACGTGTTCCGGCTATGTTATCAAGGGGCTTGTAGTACATTGTGACCCGAAGAAGCTGTGTTTACGTGAACAATTGTGGAAGTTTGTTCCGGTGTTTCAGTTCCCAGGATCATATAAGGATTACCTTGAGACTGAAGAATTGTGTGCTGTGTTTTTAAACTGTTTTTTTCTTGTTTTCTTTTTTTTAACTGTTTTTTTTTTCTTTCGCCTTTGTTGTAACTTCTTCCTTTCTTGATTTTTTTCGAACTGTTTTAGTCCTGGTGCATGGACTATCCGGAGTGGCCTCCACAAATGTATGCGGGGGCTCTGAGCAACGCAGAGTTGTTCAATGTAATGGCCTCCTTTGGAAGGGAAAACTTTCAATTCCTTAAAATATTTGTCGCAGCAGGCTTGCCTGCGGGCGGCAAAAAGATGCTCGGGGTGGAAGTTCAAGTGGCTTAATGCGCCGATCCATTGATTGTTAAATCAAGTGATTTTTTATTGTTTTTGACTTGTATTCATTTGATTGTATGTAATTGAATTTTAATTGAACTTTAATTGTATTTTAAAAGAACAGTGATTTCGAGGTGTTTTCGGTAGGTGGGCACCGTATACCTCTTTCATTTATATCATTCATATTTTATCATTCTCATCCCATTAATGTATATGTCCAGCTCGCATTGCTTCTTTACTTCTTTGTAATGCCTTTATGGCCAATTTTCATGAAATAAAGTAGCTTGCTTACCAGCCACATGGCAACTTGGGAAAGACACTTTCCCAAGTCTTCTACTATAGCCTGGAGCCGACCAAAGCCTTGTGAGTGGATTTGGTAGACTGAAATTGAAAGAAACCCGTTATATATATGTATATATAATATATGTATGTATGTATGTATGTATATGTTTGTGTGTCTGTGTTTGTCCCTCCCAACGTCGCTTGACAACTGAAGCTGGTGTGTTTACGTCCACGTAACTTAGTGGTTCAGCAAAAGAGCCTGATAGAATATGTACTAGGCTTCCAAAGACTAAGTCCTGGGGTCGATTTGCTCGACTAAAGGCAGTGCTCCAGCATGGCCACAGTCAAACGACTGAAACAAGTAAAAGAGGAAAAGAGGGGTCGCATAATTCAATTGAAATATGCTTGTTACGTTCGTTTGCATACGTTGAAAATTTTTATGTTGGGATGAGAACAAGCCAAGGGTCTGAGTGGAAATTTTTAAAAAAGTGTCAAACGGATACATTATGGCTTAATCAAATCGTAAGTACTCTCATTGACTATGGCCATTTGTAAAGGGTATATCATTCACTGAAATAGTTAGCAGCAGGTCACCGGTTAAGAATGTTGTGTATTCAGGGAATATTTCCTTTCTCTCTTTCGATCTTTCACACTCTCTCTTTTTTCTCACGCTTTCTCTCTTACTTTCTCTCTCTCTCATACACACACATACACAGATACACACACAAACATGTTCTCTCTTTCTCTCCCCTTCTGTAAGTGTTTCTCTTTCTATGTATCTGAAGCACACACGTAAAGAGGCCTGCATATACACCCACACATACATTTCATGCATATATATTTATACATATATATACATATATATATATATATACATATTTTTGGTAATCCCATAAATAATGCAGATTTTTATACTATTATTTTCCAAAATTAAGATAAACAAAGTACTTTTTTAATCTAAAATATTCTCTTCATTTTCTGCAACGGTCTTCCATTTATCTAGTAGAATTGCAACGCTCATCTTCCAGAATTCATTTGTCCATGACGAAAAGTACTCCTCTAGTACTGTTCTGACCTCGTCTACAGAATTCATATTTTTTCCTTCCAAATGATTTTGAGGATTGCAGAATAAATGATAAACAGATGGGGCAATGTCTGGCGAATATGGTGAGTGGGACCAACGTTTCCCATTGAAATGGCTCAAGCCTTTGGAATGTTATCCTTGCTGTATGTGGCCTTGCATTATCTTGATGTGTGAACACCTTTCGTCTTAAAACCAAAGATGACCGTCTTTTCTTTTTGCCAGAATTCGGTTGAGGACTCTGCCCCGCAGAAAAATTCAATATGGACGCCTACTACATCGATTATTCTATGAAAAACATACCTATACCATCAAAGGAAGTATATTCTAAGAAACCTTTGGATAAAATACAGACCTTATTAAGCGCATGAGACGGAAAGCATTCTTTACAACATGGAAGAAGACACTACAGAGAACATATTCTATGATATTAATTCTAAGAAATTTCCTCCAAAAATCAAAGGCTTGGAAGACTTCGAAGCTCATGAACAAAATAAAATTTCGTAAGTCTTTTAACCCGTTCCAACAGAAACTGAAAAAAAAAATATCAAATACATAAGGAGTACCAAAAAAAAAAAAAAAAAACGGCACATTTTTTTCCGATAAAACCAAGAACTTATACCGAGTAGAAAACAGCACATATTTACAACTTCTACAAAATAGCATCATCAATAAATACACCAAGGCTAAACCACAAACTTATAACAAAATTAATAAAGAAGCTAGCATTATCACCACCAGACTTATATTAGATATAAAAAAAAGTAGAGGTCCTCCCCCAAAAAGAGGCCTTTATTACTATCAAAGACCATAAAAAGAGCTTCCTGGTTAATCCTAAATGTAGGCTTATTAACCCAGCTAAATCAGAAGTTGACATTATTTGTAAAGACATTTTAGGAAAAATCAATGCGAAAGTCAGGAATGCCACTAGGTTAGTACAATGGTCCAATAGTATAAAGGTCGGCGATCTTACGATACCAGTGCCAAGGATCGGCCTTTTCCGTAAAAAGGTTTGGAGGGAAAGACGGAAACGACGTCGTAAAAGCGAAAGAGATAGAGAGAGCGCGATTTCTTTTGAAGTTGGCGCTGGTGTGTGTATGTGAGAGAAAGAAAGAAAGAAAGAAAGAAAGAAAGTAAGAAAAAAAGAAAGAAAGAATGAAAGAAAGAAAGAAAGAAAGTGAGAGACAGATAGATACATAACCGAAATTATTTTTATTTCGGTAATTGTTCAGATTAACACCCGCACGATCTTCACTAGGGTGTTAGGGTTAGGGTTAGGGTTAGGGTTAGTGTGAGAAAGAGAGATTATGTATGTATGTATGTATGTATGTATGTATGTATGTACACGTTTTACGGAAAAGGCCAATGTGATGTAAATGAACACACGTGGGTGCTTTGGTACTGGTATCGTAAGATCGCCGAGAAGTCATCGACTGGTTTAAAGCTACTCAGAATAAGAATAAAGCGAGATTCACGCAGTTCTATATTGTCGACGTTTATGCCTCTATCTCTAAGGAACTGCTAGATATAGCTCTCGACTTCGCAAGCGAATTCATAGAAATCAGTACACAGGATAAAGACTTTATTCTTCAACGAGAACGCAGAGTGAATCAAGACTACCGATACAGAGGGTGCTTTTGATGTGAGCATGGAGTCATATGATGGAGCAGGCATATGCGATCTTATTGGACTATTCCTACTAGATATGTTGGGAAAAAGCTTTTTCCTGGCGTATACTTCGCCATTTACAAAGATGATGCCCTAGATTTAACCGCAAATACGAATGGAGCAGCACAGGATCGGTTTAGGAACGACATTATCCAATTGTGAAAACTCGGTCTTAGCATAGCTACAAACATCAACCTGACGGTTGTCAATTTCCTAGACGTATCCTTAGATCTAAATAAGAATATTTATAAACCTTATAGGAAGCCCAACGATAGACTTAGTTATATTAATGTGGGTTCCTGCCATCCCCCCATAGTGCTTGAAAATTTAGTTAAAACATTAGCAAAATAATGTTTAGCCTCTCCTCCATAGTGACATTTTTAATAGCGTTGCCCCAGTATATAATAAGACTCTAAAAGAGAGTGAATTTAGCTAGTAAATAATCTATACACCTGCCACCAGTTCAATAATAAGGATAAGAAAACACAGGAATAGGAAAACTTTCTAGTTCACACCCCCTCACTCACCCGAAGTGACCTTTAATATAGACAAGTATTTCTTAGCACTGGTATATAGACATAGATGGATGCAATCGGAAAACCCCTACTTTCAAAAATAAACGTTGAAAAGCTTTTAGAGTGGAGTAAAAACCTACAGAATTGATCCCTAGAGCAGTGGAAGAATGTTATTTTCTTGGACGAGCCATCCTTTACCTTATTTCCAATCACCGGTCGTGTATACAGCCAAAAGAAGCATTTGACCCAGACTGCCTTCTTCCAACTGTTAAACATGGAGGAGGATCTGTGATGATCTTGGGGGCTATATCTTGGAAATCTGCTTGCCCAATGGTTTCCCTCCATGGCAGAATTAATATTCAAGTATATTTAAGTGTTTTATCTGATCAAATTCATCCTATGGTTGCGAAACTGTTTCCGGAGGGAAAAGCAATCATTCAGGATGATATGAAAAAGAACGAAGCAGAATAAGTATTGGAAATAGAATCAGGGAAAGACATAAAGGCAAATTGGAAAAGTTAAAATCTACAAGAAATTAGAAGAAAAACAGACTCCAACGGGAAAAGTAAGTTGGGACAGGCGGTTATATGTTTGCGCGTGAGTGACGTTGTCAATTATTCTTAAGGAAACAATGGTAACCATTCTTCAATAAAAGATTCAGTACATTCTTAATGTACGAGTGTATGACCGTTTGTATGTATTCATATACGTTTGTCTGTCAACCAGTGTGTGAGTGCGCATGTAAATATGTTACGCATATTTGCGCAGAAGCGTATTAATATATGAACATGTGTCTAAATGTGTTTGCATGCGTATATCTTATGCATACATAATTATGTGCATATGTATCAGTTTGTGTTCTTTACCAAAAAATCATTAAATTATTCCTGCAAGCTGTACCTGTAGAACAATGGACTATTATATAATGATATAAAAAGAAATCAATAATTGCGGCACTTGAAATATTGCAGAGATGTATGTTGTGTACTGCCAGACGAGATGCTATATAAAATAAAGTGGAGTTAGAAATATATGTTCAATTTTCTTCCTCTCTTCTAATTTTCAATCACATGATACACTAAACGAGAAGCTAATTAATGTCTACACAAAGAATGTATCGAAAATAAGCTTAATGAACTTCACGTAAAAAGAATGTCAATCTTAATGTAAGGAAAATTGAACATTACATCTCATCAAAAATGTTCAGCAATGAGAGGTCAAACGAACGAAGGTGAACGTCTTTGTTTTTCTTTTGTTTCATTGAACATCACAATGCTAGCGAAAATAATTAGTTACATCGGAGAATAATAATTTTTCGTATAAAACAAATCTACTTCATGAATTGTAGCTATTTCTTATCGGCATAAAATAGGATTTCAAATATACATGCATACATACATAAACACACACACACACACACACACACACAGACACACACACACACACACACACACACACACACACACACATATATATATATACATATATATATATATATATATGTACATATATGAATATATATGTATATTTGTATATATATATATATATCTATATATATATATATATTTATGTACATATATATATATGTATATATATATATATAAGTATGTATATATATGTATGTATATATATATATATATGTGTGTGTACGTACGTATATGTATATATATATATATATATATGCATATATATATATATGTGCATATATATATATATATATATATATATATATATATATATATATATATATATATATATATATATATATATATATATATATATATATATATATATATATACACGTATATATTTATATGTACAAAATATATATATATATTTACAGATGGAAGCAAAGTGAGAGAGGGAGAGGGAGATAGACAGACATGTGTAATTGCATTCATGTATATGTGTATGTGTTTGTGTGTGTCGGTGTGTGTGTGTGTGTGTGTGTGTGTGTGTGTGTGTGTGTGTGTGTGCGAGCGTATATGCACCCATTTAAATGTATGTGTGTTTGCATGTGTATGACTTTGTGGTTTGGACTGAAACATCATATAATATATCATGCTCATGTTAGAAAATAGAATATCAAAACAATTCGGGAAATCATTGGTAAATGTCGGTAATTGAGTATATTATGTACATATAAGAGATGAAGCACTTGAAAATATGTATCTATGTATGTATGTACGTGTGCATGTCTCTTCTATTAATTATTATATATCTTACACCGAGAAGGGAGTCTGTTTCCAACAGAGATACAAGGTTACATCTTTGGGATGTAGTTATCAGAGTTACATTTCACATCTGGAACTTGAGAAAAACTTGCATATTTTTGCTATTTCACTCACAGATTGTACTTGTAATGTACGAATTAGCCGATCGATTTCTCTTTCTGAAATCTCAGTTTATCCAGATTCTCCTTTCCAAATTTCCTAACAAAACCTAGTGCTCCAATTATTATTGGTATGAATATGAATTCATAGTCTGGATATAGAAGTTGGAGGTTTCGAAGTAGTTGTCCATAGACATCGTCTCTTCCAGATATTTATATCTGCAGGGCAGCTGACCTCTATCATGGTACAATGATATCCTGCCAAACAATAATATCCTGCTTGTTATGTTTACATTTGACAGAAGATTTGATGGGAATATTTCACCAGTATTCCTTGAGTTGGTGTTTATGAATATATTCCATAACAGAGTCATTTTCTACGTTTATGTCAGGACGGTCTTTTGTACAGATAGCATTGTAAATATTTTTAACGAAAAAATCGTGCCGTATAGGGATATAGTACCGTGAAAACATTTTAGGAGAGCTGCTGATCACAGACGTGATGTCTTCCACAGAAACATGACATAGCCTGGGATAAAAAAAAGAGTGTCACTGCCTCTCTTGTTCCACAAGTATCTTGTGGCAATCGCCTGTTCCTGGATTGCGAACGCATAGCCTTCAAAGTGTGATGTGATGTAGTAGTCTCGCGTCCAAGAGAGGCTGCGTTTCGTATCAATTCTTTTGTCTTCTTCAAGCTTACGGACAATGTAGGTATGTATGAAACATCAGCTCTTCCACGCTTGCATGTCTGGATGCTCTTCCTGTCATCAACCCAAACCTATCTTTAATATTTCACCATGACCATACGTGTTTACATGGCAGATTCGAAACGGAGCACGCCTCTGGCGTGAGAGTGATACTTACTTACTAAATCAAACACAGATACACACACACACAAACAGAGGGACATACAGACACAGATAGACAAACAGAGAGAGGCGCGAGCGGGAATGTCTATATACACACACACACACACACACACACACACACACACACACACACACACACACATATATATATATATACATATATATATATACATATATATATTACTCGTATGAATATGAATTCATTGTCTGGATATAGAAGGTGAAGGTTTCGAAACAGTTGTGCATAGATACCCTCTTTTTCTTTGATTTTCAAAGAGTTCTTTTATATCTGCGTGGTAGCTGACCTCTATGATGTTACATACATTTGTCCCTCTGTCCCAAGCAACAAAGTATATATATATATATATATATAT
>NC_142949.1:19288482-19303482 GCF_046866305.1 Octopus bimaculoides | reverse complement strand
TATATATCCGAATTGTCACACTTAATTTTCACGCCTTATAACTATTTATAAAACCATTTTCAGCTCCTACAGGGCAAACATAGAAATCAATAGAAGAACCAGCTGCGTTATAAACCCTCAAGTCATTGAAAAGTAATAATAATAATAATAATAATAATAATAATAATAATGAATGTTGATTGTGATGTACTTCAAAGAAAATAGATACATAATACAAAGGTCGATGACAGTAGAGCGAACATTAAACAAAACATCAATCAATCATCTTGATAACAGTTGGACTGTATTGACAATATCTGGCTGTAAGAGAGGAAATGTGTGCTGTTGCAGATGTGTAATCGTTTACAAGAAGGAAATCATTTAGAGCTTAATTGAAACACCACAGGCGCAGGTGTTCAGTATGAACAACCTCTTGCTATAAAACTGAAAATAGATATACCATAAGCATACTGAAGAGATTAATCAGTTGAAGAATGCGATGAAACCTACGGTAGGTTGAGTTTCTCAGATCGAACAACATCCACCAAGATATCCGTGGTTCGTTTCTTGTCAACATCAGCGTCTTTCATCGGGGTTTAACTTAAGACTAAGCTGTGAGTATTAGCAAGGTAATTCAAATTAAATTCGTCAAAATATTCATAAATTTACGGGTACATTTTACTTAAAATCAGGTGGGGCTACGAAACTGCAATAATTATAGTATACGGTTTTTCAGACTTCACACTGATTATAAAACACTGGAATAATTAGCAATTTTGAAAATAACACTAAATATGTATTTCATTAACTAAAATTTTAAAAATACAACTATTTATATCTGTATACTTATTATCAATCTATGTTTTCTGTAGCAATATTACTGTTTAGTTATCAATTAATACTCAATGAAACTTCAGATTTTAACGAAGCGGCAAAAATGTGTTCCCAGGAATACACGGCATTTGCCATGTAATAAAATCTAATTCTAATACAGCATCGGGATAAATAAATCAAATAAGATTAGAGTTTTATTCCTTCGCAGAAGAGCATAGAGCGGGAAAGAGAGGAAATGATGGAAAGAAATATTCTCAGTCCCTCGCAGTTGAGATACTGTACAACTGGCAGATGTTTCTCGTCAAATGACTTTTCGAAAGGTACTTCGCTCAATAAAGTCGATTTCGCTTGGTTCGATTGTAAAGCATTTTGTTATTTATTTGATTCCGTGTTTTAGAATATATATATATATATGTGTATGTATACACAAACATATGTGTGCGTTTGTGTGCATGTATGTGCGCGCGCGTGTGTGTGTATGTGTGCGTGTGTGTGTGTATAATTAAAATTATTTATTATAGATGTAGTTTGAAGCAGTCCAGCATGTAGAGAAAGGCCGTTTAATGTACACGTACGTGTACATGTAGTTAAAAGCAGTTCATTTACCCTAGTACACTGGACGCTAAAAAGGTGAGCCAATTAAAACTCTTGAAATTTATTTACAATTCTTGCTGGTATAAGCAAGGATGAAAACTGAAATTTAACATCTTTGAAGAGGAAATTGAAATATGGAACTTTAGATGCATTGATAAATGAGAATATAGGACAGTCGTATAAGACTAGATCAATGAGTCTTGTGACAACAAACCCTTCTAATGGTTTCGGGCGGTTATTATGTTTGTATGACATTCTTACTTCATGGTAATATAGTCCATGACTGAGAGCATAACAGTAGAAAATCGTTTCTTATAAACGGTTGCTATGTGTTTCAGTGGATCCGAATTGTACATGAAAATATTACTGGTTGGATGTGTCACATATTACCTTTCGAGTCAGATAAAATGTCACTACGGCTGTTCTTTCTTAGCTGAGTATAAGTCGAACATTGCAGACAAGTGTTTAGAAAGAGACACTAATTATCATCCTGTTGACTCTTAAAACATCCACCTGGATTCATTCTGTGAATTATTTTTGAGAGTTTGCATTGAGAACATTTCGACTGAGTAACTGAACTGCCTGAAGCCGGTATAATGTCAATGATTTATTCATTTGCCAAAGTATAAATTTGTATAGAAATATATTAAAGACTACACCTACTCAAGTGCAGACCCGAAATGTATGCGTAATAGCACTGGGAATATATTAAACAACATGATTAATTCAATGAGCAAAACAATAGTAACAATTTTTACTAACGATGATGCTGTTTCTTCCACTAACCTGACACTACTAAATTTAAATAGAAATGAACCAAAAATTCATAAATTCGTTTCAGTTAATTGATTTTTCGACGCATTTAACGAGAAGGATATAGGAAAATGTCAATAAATGATGAAAGTGAGTGGCACCGAAACAAGATGTGTGCAATACTAATGTATTTATAAATAGCATTCTAATGTTACTGTTTTTAATAGAAAAACGAGCTTAAATATGAATTGAAGAGAAAAATAATGTATTTACAAAAATAAAAAAAAAATCGAGCATTGTAGTTTATTAGTTTATAGAACATCAAGAAAAAAAAAACACTTGAAGTTTTAAAAGTCTTCTGAACAAGGAGTATCATCGATTATTTTTACTTATTAAAAGAAAAACCTTCGGCTTTTCCTTCTAGTTTTTATTTTAAATATGATACGGTTGTTAGAAAAATACAACCAGATATGTATTCGACGGCATAAATATCACAGTATATAATCTATTCTTTACTTAATCCATCTACATTACACAAACACACATAGACGCGTGCACAGACACACATATATTGTGATATATTCTTGACCGTGTTATATGTATTATTTCCTCCTTTTGAAAACGAAAATCTGTTTTGCCCAGTCTTTCCTGTTGTATTTCAAATTTGTATCATCAGCGTGACATTAATGAAGTCAATTTCGCGCGTTGGGTGGAAATCAACTTCCGAGATGTTGTTTAGTTCCAACTCATGTCTCCGAAAGGAGGGCAAGGATTGAAATGTACCATCCACTTTCTGCTTTTTTGTCTTAACACCGGCACTGTTCAAGGAAAGGGCTTATTTGCAGTACATTTATCCAGTATTTCGAGAAAAATTATCAATAAATCTTTTATAAATATTGAAATTTTCAGCATATTTAGTCCTTTATTCATTCACTATGTATCATTTTTATCACTTCAGTATGTGTATAACTGAAAAAAAAAACATAGCAGAATTATATATCTATCTATCAGGATACATGTAAGTATGCATGTTTCTCTGTATGTTTATATGTATGTGTGTGTGCGTGTATGTATGTATATGTGCGTGTGTATCTTTGTATGTATGTATGTATGTATGTATGTATTTATGTTATTATTCAGCTTCATTTCAAGACTTCTTGCCAATAACAAAACACTTTCTAAACAAGATCCAAGATTCCTATATTGGAATTTCAACAACAACGGCATCTTTGCTGGTTTTTAAAAGCCTTATTTCTCAAGACTGGTAGTTAGGCAGAGTGTAACATATCCAGAGTAACTGCAGATTTCTATATAGTTCATCGTAGGTATTCGCTTTTCTCACTGATCGTCTGCTTAGTATTAACCGCCGCTGGGCAGCAAATTTCTACAACTGTGCATAGTTTCTCTTCTCTATCCCAAATCATTTTATCAGGTCTGTTGCGCTTACAGTTTATGTATGTATGTGTGTGTATGTATGTATGTGTGTATGTATGTATGTATGTATGTATGTATGTACGTATGTACGTATGTTTGTATGTTTGTATGTATGTATGTATGCATGCATGTATGTATACGTATATGTATTAACAAACATTTTGTAATCATATTTATCCGAAAGTACACTGTTTTTGTGTGAATTAATTTTGAAAAATGTACCAAAATAAAAACATTATTAAGCTGGTATTTGTAATATAAATTTAAATAAAAAAATGTAGTGAAGTTATTTAAATTAGACCACTTTTAAACAGGAACTATGCATCAATGAGCCAGAGACAGTCTCCTGAGGTTCGGTATGAACAGGTTTAATTATTAGGTATCATTAGTCAGGTTCTCGAAAAATAGCAACAAAACAATTTTCACCTCATTTTTGTTCGTTTCAAATCTTCGTAAACACATTTATAGATTACATTTTAAGTGTGGTTATAGTCAGTTTATCTCACTGCGTTTTCGCATTTTTATGACAGTCGAAATTGATTTGTGAAAGATTCTGATGGTTTTGCATCGTCAAAGGAAAATATGAGCAAATGTTGGCCAAATTTTAAGCCTAAATCAGTCACTTTGAATAAAGAAGGAAAGACCACCTTCACAAATATACTTCTACGGAACAGTGTTACCGAAATATTACAGTGTAACGCGACTTGATCGCATTATATAAACACGAGATTTAGAATTTTATGACTGTTTACGTTCAGAACACTAAATCTGTATTTATCTATTTTATTTTTCCTTTCCTTTAATTAATTCTGGGATATTCGTAATGTTGCCATTTATCGTTAAATTAAAGTAAAATTAATATTATGGGAATGAAGAATGTATAACTGTGACGTGAAACATTTTAAAGCTTTATTAATGAAGATGACGTAATGATCAATGGCTTTAAGATCAAGAAAGCTCATTTATTGCTCGTGCCTCATTAATACCCAGCAACCGCTGTATTTGAAGTTTATTATCTTCATTTGGAGATAATAATAGCATTTGTTCCTGTGCGTAATCGGGGTTCTTTTCAAGATTAAAAGGATGATTATATTTTCTTTTTGTTTAGTTAAATTTTTCGACTTCTGTGATATTTGTTTTTTCATTGCATTATATTCCTTGCTTGACTTTCACGAAACATTATCGAATTATTGGTGTGTTGAAGCTGTTTTGTTAATTAAGTTCAACAACATATGCACAACAAATCAAAGATCAGCGAGTTCAGTTCTTTATAAAGAAGTCCAACTCTTCATTGTACTTTCAATATATGTAATTCACATTTATGACATGTTTCCCCCAAAAAACCAAAAAACCTATCGTACAAACATGGATATAATGGCTACATAGATAAAATTTATAGCTCTATCAAATATCGGATGAATATATGTCGACAACAATATTAACTTGCGTATTCATAACGACAAATATCTGGTGTGTGAATATTCAGAATCCTTACATCCATCTCGTTTCGACTGATAAAGCAACTGAGACATAAGTAGAAATTAATTTCAGTTGTCACTCATGAATATCTTCGACACACACGCGTTAGAGAGAACGTTTTGGTTAGAAGCAGAAAGCAAACATCCTTCAAACTGAAACCATCAACGTGAACATTGTATCATATATTCCTATATATCAACGGACACAACGGAAGATGCATCTTCAGTAATGGTATTTGTGCTCATCCATAGTACTCACCTAGGTATAAAAAATGAAATCAGATAGCATACTGTATATTGTAGCACGTACAGGGGTTTCATATTTGTTCCATTGTTTCTATCAGTACAAGACTGAGGAAATCATCTGCCAGGTTGGTCAGCGTTTTCGAATTCACCGACCACTTTCCATCTTATAGGACATAAAACTATTATTCATTACATTATTTAAATTATTTACATTTGACGGATATTTGTCCACATCTTGTTTGTTGTTACCACACCGTTTCGGCTGATATACCCTCCAGGCTTCATCAAGTGTCTTGGGGTTAGTGGCCGCGCTCTTAAACACTACATCATATGTTCATGAATAGCGCGAGCTGTTAACTCCAAGAATCCGAGTTCGATTCAAGGCAGTGACCGGAATAATAATAATAATAATAATAATAATAATAATAATAATAATAATAACAACAATAATAATAATAATGGTATATGGATGATCTAAAACTATACGCTACAAATAATAAACAGCTGGAAACACTACTGCATACAGTACATGTATTTACCAATGAAATTGATATGAATTTTGACTAGAAAAATGTGCCAAAGCAACCCTGAAAATAGGAAACCTAGTTTAGAGTAGCAACATCACACTAGATAAAGCCAATGAAATAAGAGAATTAGACCAAAAGAAATAGAAAATAAAGGAAGGATACTATAGACGAGTTAGATCAATATCTATTAACACTTTAGCCGTCCCAGTTATAAGTTACAGCTACAATATCCTTACCTAGACACTAAATGAACTAACCAAAATAGACAGGAAAACAAGAAAAATAATGACAGGATATAGGATGCACCACCCAAAATCTGACGTAGAAAGGCTATATATACAACGCACAGAAGGTAAATACTGGGCTAAACTAAATGCAAAAGAAATAGACAGAGAAACATCCCAGCAATGGTTGAGAAGATCAGGACTCAAAGCAGAGACTGAAGGATTTTCATTTGCTGGACAACAGCAAAGCCTCCCCACCAGAAATTACCCAAAACACATAATGAAAAGAAACATAACAAGTAACTGTAGAATATGTGGAGATGGACAAGAAACAATAAATCATATTATCTCTGGCTGTCCAGTCCTGGCTAAGAAGGAATATATTCACAGACACGACAGAGCTGGGACCTATATACACTGGAAGCTATGCCAACACTATGGAATAACAACAGAAAAAAGATGGTATAAACACACGCCAGAAAAGGTCACAGACAACGAGAAAGCAACCATATGCTGGGATATGCCAATACACTCAAATAGAGAAATTAAGCCAAATAGACCAGATATAGTTGTCAAAGATCATGAAGAAAAAAAAATGCTTTCTAATTGATGTATCAATACCAGCAGATGACAACGTTTCTCTAAAATAAATGGAAAAACTTTCAAAATTCAAAGACCGGGAAATAGAGATAATTCCAATGTGGAATCTAAAAACAGAAACAATTTCTATCATAGTAGGTGCCTTAGGTATACTAAAAATATTATTCAGACAAATACATAACAAAAAAACTAAGACTTACAAATATATATAACATACAGAAAATTGCACTACTGGGTACTGCACACATTCTACCCAAAGCACTTTCAATACAGTAAACATAAGAGCACCACAGCAAACCACAGCACATACCCAAGGCGCACAGAGCTGCGCTCGGTAGTGAAGTGAAAGCACGTTATAAAAATAAAACTACTGAACAATAATAATAATAATAATTGTGTTTCTTTAAAACAACGTTTATGTATATGCGCTTGTGTGCGCGCATTCTATACGTACATACACACACACACACACACACACATATATATATATATACATGTATACAATTTGCACACGCATATGCACTCATACACACAGACACATATATATATATACATCGGTTTGTAGTTTATATATCCGAAATGAAGCACACTCTGAAACATTAAAGCAGTGATATAGGAAACGCTGTGTGCTGTGACCGGTCAGAGATTGACCGTAGTTTTCGCACTTATATGGCGTTTAGCTGTACACGAAATTCATGGTCAGAGGCACACAAATTCTCAACAAATGGCGAGACTAAACAGGAAAAGAAATTCTATTAACGAAACCGTGACCGAGGAAGTGTTATCCCCCTTAGATCAGTTCCACTTATGCGGAAGATGAATGCCGATGGCAGCATTTCCCCAGGAGGCAAATTACGAATTCCAAGTTTTCAACACTAACTTCCTCTGTTGAGGCCACAACATAAAGACTTCTCTGTTGGGATTAAAAATGACGTACCCTCCTCTCCCACTCTCACACACAAACACACACACACACACACACACACACACACACACACACACACACATATATATGTACATGAAACTGAAGATATTCGGAAAATGAATACTTACATATAAGCATGTAGATATTTCTGTATTTAAAAAATAAGACTACATGGAAGTCAAAAAAATAAGAAAACTAAGGAGAGAAGGCATAATAAATTAAGTTCGACTGGCGTTTCTGGGGAGCTAAAAATACAAAATAGGTGTAAGGTTTATAATTAACTGACGGAGTGTGCAAAAATTCAAGGATATGCAAGCTGTAGAGGATTCATATAAACATTGCCGTAAGGCAGGCATCCTTTGTCAGGGTGGAAAGTTCGGCAAAATACCACTTGACATTGTTGTGGAAAATTCTACGTATGTTGATTAAAAGTGGAGGGTACGCCATACATAATTAAGTGGACCGCTAGTCACTACACATTCTCACTCTTTTTCTCTCCGTGTTTCTCCCCGTGTTTCTTTCTGTGTTCCTTTCTGTAGAAGAGCGTAGGCTCGAAACTTTAAAGACTTCACCTGAGCGTTATAATAACGTTATAATAATATATATATATATATATATATATATATATATATATATATATATATATATATATATATATATATATATATAGGGAATATATATTCCTTTATTCCTTTACTTGTTTCAGTCACTTGACTGCGGCCATGCTGGAGCACCGCCTTTAGTCGAATCCAATCGACCCCAGGACTTATACTTTTGTAAGCCTAGTACTTATTCTATCGGTCTCTTTTTGCCGAACCGCTAAGTTACGGGACCTAAACACACCAGCATCGGTTGTCAAGCGATGTTGGGGTGACAAACACAGATACACAACATATACACACATATACGTATATATACATATATACGACGGGCTTCTTTCAGTTTCCGTCTACCAAATCCACTCACAAGGCTTTGGTCAGCCCGAGGCTATAGTAGAAGACACTTGCCCAAGGTGCCACGCACTGGGACTGAACCCGGAACCATGTGGTTGGTAAGCAAGCTATTTACATATATATACTCTTTACTCTTTTACTTGTTTCAGTCATTTGACTGTGGCCATTTGAGTGTGGCCATGCTTTTTAGTCGAGCAAATCGACCCCAGGTCTTATTCTTTGGAAGTCTGGTACTTATTCTATCGGACCCTTTTGCCCAACCGCTAAGTTACAGGGACGTAAACACCCCACCATCGGTTGTCAAGCGATGTTGGGGTGGGACAAACACACAAACATATGTACACACTCATATATATATATATATATATATATATATATATATATATACACATATATATCTATATATACACACATATACGACGGGCTTCTTTCAGTTTCCGTCTACCAAATCCACTCACAAGGTTATTGGTCTGTCCGAGACTATAGTAGAAGACATATATATATTAAACGTTTGTCGGGACACGGCATTTCATTATGCACCTATAATACACTACGAAGTATATTAGACGATACTGTGTGCTAATGTGTGATCTGTGCTCTTAAATCACATGTTAAGGTCATCTCTACAGTTTTACCGCAGAAATTATAACCACTGGTTTTGTTACGAGGATTCGTACCCGAGATGCTAAATGCAATCAAACAATGATGTCGAGGATGAAAACATGGGCAATGGGTGTATATCACCTATACTTTGTATGAGAAACTTGTAGAGATGATCTTAACACGTGATTTAAGAGCACTGCTAACACAGTAGTATACGGTATTGGCTTAAAAAAATCGTTTAATATGTTTTGTATTATGGTTGCCTTAGGCAGTACGATGTCCGTACAATTGATTAATGTTTACGTAGCAGCTTCTGAGGAATGTGTTTAATATGTAAATTGGTAAATCCAATAACGTTACACCGATATATTTTGTGGCTATTTAACCAAAATTGTTCGAGTATGGTTAATGTGTTTGATGTGTGCTGATGAAGGCATAGAAGCTTCAGAAATATGACATATACGTCCATTACTCATTATAAATATATATATAGGAAAATATATATATATATATATATATATATATATATATATATTAACATATACAAATGGACGTATTTTTATATTACTATCAATTTCAAGCGTGTTTATCTACGCCACTGTCTCTCCCCCTCTTTCTCTGTCTCTCTATGTGTACATATATATATATATATATCAGTTAGAAACTGGAGGATAATATACTGAACCCAACTACTTGCACACAGTGTATCCCGTTGAATTCATTAATTTAATTCATAGATATAGTGACAAAAAGAGCGATATATATATATATATATATATATATATATATATATATATATATATATATATATATATATATATATATATATATATATATATATATGTATATATATAATGATATGTAAATGTAATATCCAAGGATCCAAGTGTGGCAAGTTTGTAAGTTTCCAGCATTCTGCAGGAGGTGTAAAAAAGGACTTTAAGAAAATATCGATTAAATCATCTGCGAGAATAACTTGGGATAACCTAACGACAATGAAACCTTCAGTTAGCTAAAGTATCTTTGGCCTGGTGAGTAGCTAGTGGAGTACACCTCGTCGAGTAATTATTACTTCCAAGTTTCTGCTTGCTGGGTAACGTATGTAGCTTGGATTTCCCCTGCTTCAATTTGGATGATTCATATATATGTATATGAGTGTGTGCGGGTGTGTACGTATATATATATATATATATATATATATATATATATATATATATATATATATATATATATATATATATATATACACATATTTGTTTTGCAAGCTTTTTTATGTGAAATCGTGTGTTGAAACATATGTTGTTGTACTTGGGGATGGTCATATTGCCAGTTTAGCAAATAAAAACATACGCATTGTATATTTGATGTTAATTTGCTTCAGCTTTATATTACATTAATCTTAATCTTATTTCGGCCAGAGTTCTTTCGTCACACTTCTATGACCTCATACAGTGCGTGTGTTTTTATTGGCTAAACTGGCAATATGACCATCCCCAAGTACAACAATATATATATATATATATATATATATATATATATATATATATATCCTCACGTACCACCCCCACCACCCTACCTCTCTAACACACCATTGTACGAGCCTTCCGGCGACTCCAGTCCGACCTCTCCACTTCGCACATCTTCCCTAACCCTACCTCCCAAACTGGGTCGTTCCCCTGCCTCCGACCACGCTGCTGCACTTGTCCTTTACTCTCCAACGCCACCCTCCTCACCAGCACCCATCATCGACCCTATCACATCACTGACTCCTTCATCTGCAATTCTACCAGTGTCATCTACTGCATCTCCTGCACTCTCTACCCTTCTCTATACCTCAGGCAAACGGGACGCCGCTTAGCTGACCGATTCATGGAGACATCCGACTCGGCAATGACACCCCGGTCTCACGCCATTTCCGCTCTACCGATCACTCTTTGCAACACCTGTCCCTGTTCGGATTGTCCTTATACAGGGCCATCCGTACTCCATTTTGCGCCGTGAACAGGGATTAATCTTCTCTCTTCGCTCCTTTGCCCCACATGGGCTCATCTCTCCTCCCCTCTTCATCTAACCTACTCCACTCGCCTCTCTCCTTCTCACACCTACTTCTTCCTAGCCACCTATCCTAACTTCCTCCAACTCCTACTTCTTGTCTTCACTCCTACTCTCCTTCTCTTGTTTCTTCACTCCAACCCACCTCCTCCCTTCTTCCTTCATCGTCACTCCTTCCTCGTAACGCCACCCCACCCCTACACACTCCAACCCTACCTTCCCTATCTATCCCAGCCGAGCCCAACCCCTACACCCACTCTCTCATACCCCAACTCTACCCCATCCTCTACCTATCCATATACCCCACCTCTACCCCCACCCTCAGCCTAACACACACTCCACTCTTGTTTCCCCACTCTCGCGTCCCCCACCTCTCAACACCATCATACCACACCAAACACCGCTACACCACCATACGACACAACATCACATCACATCACAATACCACGTACACACTAGCACTGATCATTTCCCAACCCCACATCCAAGCCCTACATATACAAACAAGCACACATCAAGGTCACCAGCCCTCTTCCACACACCTATACTTTCCTATACATTCGGACGTGCACCTTCGTTTTGGGATCACCACTACTTTATTATCTCCCCTTCTTCCTAGATCTCCTGTGTGACCCCTCTGTCCGGCATTCGCCATGATAGATCGCTAGCCACTACACATTTTTAAAATTTTCTCTCCTTGTTTCTTTCTGTGTTCCTTTCTGTGGGAGAGCGTACGCTCGAAACGTTAAAGACTTTTTCACTTCCCAAGCGTTAAACTAATACATCTGTTTGTTGTCTACACTACCTGTCTTCGTCTTCTATTTTTTTTGTGAATTCTCCCTATACATACATACATACATACATACAAATAAACAAACATACACACATACATACATACATATATATATATATATATATATATATATATATATATATATATATATATATATATATTCATTTAAACATAGTAATTAGGTTGGTTCGACCTACTGAAGTAACTTTATTGGGGATAACAGCGCTCTAGCTTAT
This sequence comes from Octopus bimaculoides, assembly GCF_046866305.1. NCBI lineage: Eukaryota > Metazoa > Mollusca > Cephalopoda > Octopoda > Octopodidae > Octopus > Octopus bimaculoides. Next base: position 19,291,251 of record NC_142949.1, on the reverse strand, counting down.
CTTGAAGAGTCGTTGTGTATGTTTACGTCAGAATAATTTATTTTGAACCTGAGAAAAAATGTATGTAAACACATTTAACAAAACTTTCAAACATTTCACTTCAGTGGAATACTTCGGTATAGTAACTTCCATCTGTCTCATTGCTCCAATGCTTTACTGCTAGTCGCATTTTAATTAAAGTTTCACATTTTTCTATTTGTTAAATTTTACGAGAAGATTATCATTTCAAATTTCCATAATTCATTTAGTTATTTTTTTATTTAATGTATTAGTAACCGCTCTGATTTTTTAGAGGAATTATCACTATTATAGTTTCTCTATACATCGTGTTCATTAGCATTTGTATCTTTATTATTTACTGAATGCTGATTTCCTTAATATATAGTGAAGAGTGAATCGTTATTTCTCTTTCAATAATTCTGCAAGGTTTCAATCTCTGAATCTTTTTGATTCTGTCATAACATTAAATTCCCCCGTAGTTACATTTCAAATTCAATTATTAATTTTGAATAACATGAGAAGGTATCATATTTCGGTCCTTCTCATGGCCTGAGATGCATTTCTTTCATGCTTACGGCCATTACAACTCCTCCAACCTGTTACCTGTGTTATACTGCTCAGATACGTGTTTAAATTAGACGATTGTCTTTTCAAATCAAATCATACAATTTTGACGAAAACCTTTATATTTGTCATTCAATTTTAATGTGACTCTGAAGAAGAAAAATATCTGGGTCTGTTCTCTGCTTTTTCAGCCGATCGATTAATAATATTAAACTATGGAAATGGGCCCCTCCAAATTTTTTCAGAAAAATATGTAAGCTTTCAACACATGTATAGATTAGTTTATCTGTGTATATTTTCTACACACACATTCATATATGCGTATACATGCATATATGGTTTAAACATGATATTTATCTCGGGAATCAAGGTTCGATCTGCCGATATTGTCATGTAATATCATAGAATCAAGGAAATATATTCGAGAAATATAGTTTCTGTTTAGGCTGCATTCTAAATTCATCACGCTCCTGACCAGTGTCTTCCTATCGTTCCAATGTTCAACGCCATTCTTTTTGCATTTTTTTTTAATATGTATATATTTGCTACAAATAAAAATCATGGGAAATGTCTGTTGCTGAGAAATCTACTCGGTGACAGATTCTATGCAAATCAGGAGCAGATGGGCAGAGAAAAATCGAAATCTAATATATTCATAACCGTCGGCGCATTGGTAAAATGCAGATATCTTGGACACTCCTGAATACAGCCATAATTATGTGCTGGTCGCAATCCATATGAATTGGCAATCGAGGAAATTATATCAGGTTCCTACGGTATGTAATAATATATTGTATATTGACGGCAAAATTATGTTAAGATTGACCGGTTTTATAGCAGCTCAATATAATATCTAACCATTCAAATAATACCTAAATAGTAACAAAAATCAAAATAAAAAGAATAATTGATTTCTCTGATTACGAAACAACGCACCGTCCACTGAAAAAATTCGATCAGCATACAATTTTCCTACATTTATTTAGATTAGCAAATCGAGCAATAGGAAATATTATACGAAATACCTGTGTACAAATGGAGAGATGGTAGTCGTCTTTACAATGACCATCCAGATACTTTCAAATGATAAACACATACAAATAAAGTATTCTTCGCATTTGCATACAGAATTTAAGTAGAAGAAAACATTTGTACTTCTTGCTTTTTTTTTAACACGAAACTAAATCGATGCCAGAGGCTACATGCTTGGCAAATTTATGCTATCTTGTTCGGTAATGGAAATTGTTGAAACGTAAATCTAAAAATAATAATAAATAATGAAATGGGAAAATGAAAACACGATCTTGCCTTTTAAACGATAGAAATCGAAAACACAATATTACCAGTGTCAGATGATTAGAACAGATTGATGCGGAAATATGTAATTCCATATTTCGAAGCTTCGTTCTCATTTTCTATGAGGAGCGAGAAAAAAGGAGACGGAGAGTAATGTGAATTATCAATGTACATACATATGTACATGTATACACACATACACACACACACACACACACACACACACACACACACACACATATATATATAAATATATATATACATATATATATATACATATATCTATCTATCTATCTATCTATATATATATATATATATATATGTGTGTGTGTGTGTGTGTGTGTGTGTGTGTATATATGTATATACGTATAGGCACATACGCATATATATACACGCATACGCACAGCTACGTTTGTGTGTTTGTGTGTGTGTGTGTGTGTGTGTGTGTGTGTATGCGTGCGTGTGTTTGCCTGCGTATGTGTGTGTGTGTATGTGTATACGGCTATTTTATTCACAACTGCGTAAACCAGAGGGACCGAGAAGATATTTCAATATTACAAAGCCTCAAGGCGGTGAGCTGGCAGACTATTTGCGGCGCTAGGAAAAATGCTTAGCTACCTTTCGTCCGTCTTTACGTTCTTAGTTCAACTCTCGCCAGTGTCAGTTTTGCCTTTCATACTTTCTTGGCCGAAATTTCTGTTCATGTGTCAAAATTTGAAACCAATATTGCAAAGTTTACTGCATGTTTAATATGAATGTAAATACAATTTATACATGATGAGAGAAAATGCAAAGGGGGTTGACAAATTCTGAAGCGGATCGCTTCACGATTTGTTATATGTGACTTCCTTTCCCAACAAACAATGTATTCTAGGTGATGTATAAAACAGCCATTAATCGAAGTAGCAC
>NC_142949.1:19275982-19283482 GCF_046866305.1 Octopus bimaculoides | reverse complement strand
CATATCCACTATTCTTAACTTCATTGATTCTAGCTAACCTAATGTTCTTTTTGTTTAACCTAACTATGATTGTACCTACATTAGGAAGGGTAGAGTAAGAAATTCGGACTGTATGACAAGAAAAAAATTCTACTATATCTGTGGGAAGAAGGGAAATTTTTTTGTAAAATATTCATAAATTTTTTGTAAATATTCGTGGATATTGCACAGTTGAAAAGGATATTTAACCAGATAGAGTTTTTATTTTTTCTCTTAAATTTATTGTGTGGGTGAGTATGGAGTATACTTTGATTACTATTACTTCCCAGAACAATATTATTATTATGATTGGTAGTTCTTTTTGTTGTGGGATACTTTTTTATTTATATCATTAGTTTCACCATTACTGTCTACTAACACTGGTTAATTACTAGTGTTAGCATGTAGTCTATTATTAAAATGTACTTTATTTTTCTTATTAGTTAAATTTTTAGGCATATAGGGTTGCTTTTTAATTGGTCCATTATTATTACTACTTAAGTTATTAGGCTTGTTATAACATCTATGATTATTATTATTATTATTATTATTATTATTATTATTATTATTATTATTATTATTATTATTATTAGTATTAGTATTATCTGCATCAAGAAGAGATGTCCTACCAAGACTATGGAAAGAAATTTTCTGGTCATATCCAGCTTTAGACAAAGCCACATTATAGTAGTTTGAATTAGAATTAAATATATCAATGCTAGAAGATAATCTAGTAATTCTCTCAGAAATATTTTTAACTATAGAATTTAATACATTTGGCGGATGATTGGATAATCGACTTACATATCTAGAGGCAGTTAGAATTTCTGTCTAGAACCAATTACTAACCTGATAGCCTTGGCTATGTCAGAGATGGACTTTTATGTATTCTTCTTCCCACTTGGATTTGAAATGTTGCTACTATTATAATATGTCTATTCTACTGTAATTTTCTGCATTTTCGTGCAGCTAAAGATTGCTCTACATATTGCATTTAATGTAATGATCGAATTACTTAAATAAAAGGAGTAGCATAAAACGTGCGTACTACAATCATCTTTAAAATCCGCGTTGCTTATTTTGATTTATATATATATATATATATATATATATAAACATACGTATATACGCCATAACTTATATACGCATACGAATATATTCGAAAACTTTTCGTCTTATATATTGAATATTAAAAATAGCGTACCCTCAGAGATGTAGATTAAATGAAAGTAATTATAACATTAAACAAGAGCCCTCAGAGAGCGCAAACATCCGCCAACGCAACACCTACGTCATCACAATAATTAACCTGAGATTATTATTAAGATGAGAATATCTGAACTAAAATGGACTGCTCTAACAAACGGGAATACTAAAAATGAACCCGATCGCTCTGAAACGGAAAAATAATCCATATACCTTGTCCGGTACCTGATCGACCCTAACGGCAGTCTTGAAATGTGCAAGTAGGTGTGCAGGCCGTGTTTGTAATGTTGTGTGTGTGTGTGTCGTTTGGGTAGTGAAAATATTTGCATGACTTGAGTGGATAAGTCTTTGGAAGTCACTACGTAAAAGTTTTGGAAACACTGGTTGAAATGCCACAGGATCTTTGGTTGAGAAACGTAATTGAACATAAAAATTGTAAGTGTAAAGAAATGCATATTGTATCGTGGTCTTAAATTCCGGTCTTCCTTTAGTAATCTTTATGTTTTAGATCGATGTATAGAATTATGCATATATGTAAGCATAATCTATAATATGATAATTAGCATTGTCTTTTCATACATTTGTTTATAGAATCTACATTTCGACTGTTCTCACACAAGCTTTCCTACATGCTTTACCTTCCGTTGATGTTTTATTATTTATATATATATGTTCATATATATTTTTCATGCTTTCCTATTTCCTTTTTAATTGAGTGTGTACGTGTGTATGTATATTTATATATATATATGTATATATACATATCATATGTATATGTTCGTGTGTGTATATATTAGTATAGGTATACGAATGTATATGAGTGTAAGACTGTGTCTGGTGATATATATATATATATATATATATATATATATATATATATATATGGGGGGGGGGGTGTATGCGGGAGTGTGGATGTATGTCTCTCTCTCTCTATATATATATACCCTATATTTATGCGTATACATGTATAAATATATATGTATTATGTTATGTGTATGCATATAAGCGCCTATGTTTTTATATACGAGTACGTACAAACATATATGTTTGTGTGTGTGTGTGTGTGTACATATTTGTGTGAGTTTATACGTGTGTAGACGTTGTAATCGCAATAGGTTTTATGTCTATGCATTGGGAAAATATAGTTGCGTGTATTGTTTACAATTTTTCCACTTATTAGAGTTACTTCCCTGTTATTCAACGGTCTGTTGCTATGAACAGCTGACGAGAATGTATCATAGCTCTTTGCTCCGGCATTTCAAACTCCGAGTACTATAATGACAAACTTTTACTGTTTGATCTAAATTATACACATACATAAACAATCCTCTTTTTCTCTAATATCGAGGCCTCATTTTATGCTGTTACTTATTATTATTATTATATATATATAAGATAGAACCGGAGGGAGAGGTGAAGGTAGAGGAGATAAATGGTAAAGAGAACGTCGTATGAATGAGAAAGGAAGGGGTAATAAATGTATAACGAAGGAAGGGCCGAAACAGCCGATAAACGGCGTTTGAAGTATGAGTATATGTGTGTGTGTAAAAGAGAGGTATGTTTACATGCGTGTGTATGTGTGAGTATATGTGGGGATGTGTGTGTGTGTGTACAAGGGAACTATGTGAAACTTAACGTATTTATGTAAAGAAAATATAACAAATAATCCAAAATCCTTGTCCGGTACCGGGTCGATCCCAAAATCTAATTATTTTGTGACAGCCATGAGGCCAAACATCTCTGAAAGCTTCATCCGAATTCATTCAACGTTTCTTGAGATATCTTGTTTACGGACAAACAAACACGATTGAAACAATACCTCCGCCTTCACCAAAGCGGAGCTAATATTGTTTAATGTAATATAATTTAGTGTAATATACCTTTAATTATGGCCTTGGCGAAATTTAAATCAGAAAATATAGCAACTGGCGAAAGTCGCCAAATCTTTCACTCAGTACTATCGGTTTACCAGCAATGATAATAATAACGATAAATAAATACAATGAAAGTAATTCAGTAAATAATAAAAAACATAATTTGTAATTAAAAGAAAAAAAAATAAAAGAAATCCATTCTGGTATTCGATATCTTTAAAACACATCTTGACGATTGCGGATTCACAAAATGTTTACAACACATTTTGGGTGATTGTAAATGAACTTTTAAATATGTGCATTAAATCACATTCGTGAGGCATATTGTGGGCAAGATTGCAGTGCAAAAATTACAAGACAAAACAAAACAAAACAATCATATGGTTCAAAAAGGTGCATGCAAAAGTAACAGCTACAACAAAACAATGAAAATAAAATTAAAATAATGTAAAAATAATTATAAAATGGAAATAAAATAAAATAAAATAGAAATAATAGTTTGTAAACAGTAGAAGGTTTTCTGGAAAGACGAAAAATGTAAAATGTAAAGGCGTAAAATGTACAATGAATGTAATATTAAATGATGTCTGTTTTCAGGTGAGAAAAAACAAGTTCAAATGAGAAAGATTATCCGTACTGTATTTTTTTACTCGACATTTTATACCTCGTAGCGTTTCTGCAGAAATTTAAAAGATCCCGTCTTTGGTTCTATGCGTATTTATCCTGCAACACGAAGAGCTTTTCAATCAGGCACAAATTGCACCTCATTGGGCGTCTATATGTTCCATGTTTATATGGTTCTGCTTTCTCCAAGATTCTCCAGGTGATTTTGAATATTGTTGGGAATATAAGCTAGTCTTAATATAATATAATCTAGTCTTAAAGGATTTCCCCGAAGCTCCTGTATATGTCTTGCATTATTGTAAGTCATCTACTTGTACCTTAGCTCTCTAAGCAATTCCTTTCTCAAGACAATTTCCTCCTTATTAAAAATTCCATCGAACTTATGCATTTCTTGAATGTTATTAGAAACTAGTTTCAAGAATTCTTTAGCTATATTAGTTTTTACAGCAATGTTCAATGACAGATTAAACCACAAAACCTTCCTAGTCCTAGTTCTAGTTCTATGTCTTCTATTACTGTTAGTATTGCTTTGACTATACTGGATTTTCTCCGAGAATCTACTGTTCCACAATGCATTATTGGAATACGGTTTGGCATTCTCATTTGAAGATATGGATGATATGCACTTTCCTATATTACTAACTAAATTCTTAAGTATTACGGGTGGATGATTAAACTCCTTGTTAATATAGTGTTTCATTAGGTATACGGCAGGGTTTACATTTACCTAATTGCAAATCTAAATAAATATCTAAATATTCTACATTATTTAGCTTAGTATCTATCCTTATACGTAAGCTCATTCTTGTACTTTAAGAACATACGCACGGAGACTTATGATGGGTATGTGTGTGTGTGTGTGTGTGTGTGTGTGTGTGTGTGTGAGTGAGTGTGTGTGTGTGTGTGAGTGTGTGTGTGCGAATGAGTGCGCGTGTGTATAAATGACTGTTATTTGTATGTGAATAACGTGTGTTTATATTCTTGATACTGTTAGATTTCCGTAAGTAAATATTGTAATAAACAGTCTTAGGTTTATTTTAATTAAATTTATTTTACCATTCATTATTTACTCTGAGTATATATGTCTTCCCTTCTAACTAAAGTTAGTTTTTGATTTAAGGTTTTCGATTTTATATTATATGATTTTTAAACCTTTTATGTACACCACCGTTTCTTACAAAAACCGTTAGCTGAAAGGACCAATGAAATTAAACCAATTTCAAATGAGTATCAATGTAAATTGTATATGTGTACATATTAACTTAATTTTGTTCCATTTACAATCAAAACTGTCAGACGAACATGGACGTGAAACTCTGAGTAGCAGTTTTTTGTGATGTTTTTTACACTATCTCTGGCATTCGAGTACGACTTTTTACTCTTTCGATGGTATGATATATATATATATATATATATATATATATATATATATATATACATACATATAAACATACATACATACATATATATATGATAAATCGTTGACCAAACACCATTCAATTTTTTTTCTCCGTGTTTTTCTCCTTGTTTTCTCCGTATTCTTTCTGTTGAAGAGCGTAGCTCGAAACGTTAAAGACTTTCTGTATTCCCGAGCGTCAAAATAATACATCCTTTTGTTGTTTACACCACCTGTCCTCGTCTGTTGTTTTTTTTTGTACATTCTCCCATATATATATATATATATATATATACATACAAACATACATACATACATATATATATATATATAAATGCATACACACACACATCCATGTATTCATGCATAACATGCATACATGTATACATACATGACATACATAACATGTATTCATATGTATTTACATGTATACACATGTGTGTGTATTTCCTAAAACACAAGAGAGAAACAACATCACATATACTGTAATTTTTTTTATGAGAAGTTAGAAAAGCGTCAGAAGGTCTGAGTATTTGGTTTACTGCAATTATCGAATTGTCTTCAATCTGATTCCAAGTTCTATTGTAGAGAGACAATACTAAATCTGTATGAGTGCTAAATTAAAAAAAACTGATAATGGAGTGTCACGTGAGGTTTGCCTATCATTTCCCTGACAGTTAAGCAAAGTCTAGACTTGAGAGGAGACAAAACACAGTTCAAGGAAACATGATATACATTAACCCAGAATTGCCTCTATATTCACAAAACTGACAACGAATGACCACCTTTTAATTTCTAACACTCCGTCTCTCCCATTCCTTTCCCAACTCTTTAACTCTACTCCTACCTCTCTCACTACCCTGATTGGTAACTCCTCTCCATCTTCCTCAACAGACTACCATGTCTTCTTTCAACGTTCTCTGCCACAACAATCCTCACATCACCGATCCTCCTTCGTGCATCCTCCAATATAGTTTGCACTCTACATTTAACCATTTCACCTTTAAACGTCTCGCATCCTGATTTGAAATATAAGATTATTTTCTAGATTGATAATGGACGCTCGATTTATCCAGTGTTAATTTCATATTTTGATGGACTACATCTGCTTACATTATGGTGGATCTAGTGGATCTCCTAGTCCACAGAAACTGTTCTTGCACTTATAACACCGTACCGCCTCCCGCTTAACTTTCTCTGTCGTTTATAGTATGTGTATCCTTGATCTATTAATATATAAATATCTTTATATTTATACTTGAAACTTCATCGTCGGAAAATCTTCAATTTTTGCTTTGTTTCTGTTTACATGTATACATACATACATATGCATGTATATATATATATATATATATATATATATATATATATATATATATATATACATATATATATATATGTATATATATATGTATATATATATATATATATATATATATATTTATATATATATATATATATATATATATATGTTATGAGCGACAGTGGTGTCAATTAGACCCAGAGATTTCAGGTAATGGTGGGTATGTGCTATGGATAGACCACGTGTTTGCATGTGCATGCGTGTATGTGCATACGTATGTGTATATGTATGTGTGAATGTATGTATATACCTACATCTACATGTATATATAGATGCATATCTGGGTACAGGACGTTACGAAAAAACGTGGACAAAATGAGAAACAACAGGTCTGATACGTACATACCTACACATGTCTTTATTTCTACAACAATACTGCTGACCTGTCCAACCATCCTAATTCGTTTCTCTACCCCATATTCTAGACTCCACCACCACAATTGACATTCCTTAATGCTTTATATATCTCTGTCCATAACCCCCCACCCAATCCTTCTATGTTTCTGCACTCTAATATCTTTCTCTCTTCTTCACCTTCTCCTCCAATTTCTACGCGCTTATTGTATTCACTGACCATTCTGGTTCACTTATTCCTTTTATTATTTTCTTCCTTCTTAATCTCATACTTCACCCCCGCCTTCCGTTTTTCCTCTTCTTTATTCCTCGCGCCCTGTTTTCAAATTGACCCTATTGAGATATTCCCTGCTTTTAGGTCACTTTGAACAGAACCCTTGATGCAATAACTCTGTGTATAAATTCTGTATTTGGAATGACCAATTTCAAAGAGAGTTAGACTTTACTCATAGGGTATTGGAATCTTAATAATGGATTTACAAAGCCAACGACCAATCTTAAAAACAATTGGATTTTGCTCACAAGGAATTGAAATCTTGTATGTATACCATTCTGCCTAAACAATGGATTTATAAATACAATATCCCAACATTCACTCTCTATTCCTTATCTTAACTAAACTAACTATTGTTTATTCATCCTCTCAAACCGTCTCCGATGACGGG
>NC_142949.1:19258482-19270982 GCF_046866305.1 Octopus bimaculoides | reverse complement strand
ACAAATTCAAAGTTAAATCTAACTTTACTTGTGCCTCAGAAAATTTTATTTATGTAATAAGATGCTCGTGCTGCCACGAGAACTACATAGGGTCCACAGGATTATCGCTCAGACGTAGATGCACTCTGCACCGCCAGCAGATTGCATACCCAGAATACCGAATGATACCTTTTAGTGATCATATTGAGAAATGCGCAAAACAAATGCTACCACAATTTATAATCTTTCCTTTTTATCAATTTGCCATTAAAACACCAACACAGATTAGATTAAATAACGAAACCTTTTTCATTCAAAAATACAAACCCAAACTTAACCATTGCTAACAAATTTATATAAGAAAATTCAACACCCCACTGTGAAAAAAGGGGAAAAAATATAGAACAAAACCATGGTAAATAAATCAAATTCTACCACCTCCTAGATTTCGATTATCTCCCCTATACCGGAAGAAATCCCTAATTACCTCCCCCTATCTAGAACTCTTCCTTTTCAGACTGGAACGAACACGTTACAATGAAGTAGAGAAATTTGAAAAGACAACACGAAACCGGTTATTTCTCAAAATACAATGTTTATATACAAAAAAGATTTTATAACATTTTCTGACATAATTTAAATATATACTTTAACCATGTAACACAAGCCTTCTGTAGTTGTTTCACTCTTATTATCTTTTATATATATATATATATATATATATATATATAGATAGATATATATATATATAATGAACTTACTACTTAAAACATAACCGAGGAAAGTGACTTCTAGACATAAACAGTATCCTTAATATGTCATGAGCTATGTATTCATTGTAGAGTAGCTAAAACATACAAGTTTTAACTTTTTCTCTGATTCAAGCATCCACAAAGGAACTCAAGGCATAAACACAGCAATTATTGATAAAGCGGAAATATTTACATAAAATTTATTTGAAAATTTTGAGTTTTGACGTTTTGCCTCCAATAAGCAGTTCACGGAACTGTCATTTCTGTTTTTTCTTTTCTTTTTTTCGTTGATATTTTGTCTAGTTGGTTAATTTGATGTAATGCCATCCTACAAAATACTAACAGGATCAACAGCATAAAAGAAATTTATATAAACTCTGCTTGATACAGACAACATTGTTTTGATTTACAATTCTTTTGAATTGTTTGTTGCAATTCTTTAAAAATAGAAAATCAAGCGGAACATAAAACCTCTTGTATACTTTTATTCTTTTCCTTTAAAATTTTAATTATTTTGCTCATTGGTTAGCAGTCATGCTGGTGGATCTGGTGTAGGGATCAGTGGATATCATCAAACTTTACTCTTATTTGGCATTTGTAGTATTGTCTTCTTTTTGTCGAAACGTTGCTAGAATAATTTTTTGGATAAAAATAATACGTAGGGTATAAAACAAATGTATTTCAAACCGATTCTATATTTATGAGGAAAAAAATATCTGCACCAGAAGGATTGTAATTATATGGTTGTTAAAAATTTCGGATCCTTTCCCTTTGAACAGCACATCGAGAAATTAATTTTTTGTAGCTAAACACTTTCAAACTTCGGACACTGGTAGAATGTGTCTTATAAAACATCTTTTACTCTTAGTGTTGTTGAGAAAAGTTTATATTTTCAAAGTTATTTTGTGTTAAAGTTGTCGTATTTCGGTAATTTCAACCAATCAATGACGTGTATTCAGCTGAATAAAATTACTGCCGTTGTTTGTCAACAACAACTATCGGCGGTATACATTTCGTTTGTCACTGTTATTTATGACATCGTTCGTGCGTTTGTCATGGTTTTAGCTTTAGGATCTTAGGGTTAGGTTTGGGTTAGGGTTTTAGTGTCAGGGTTAGGGCTTTAGGGTTAGAGATAGGATTTTAGAGTTAGGGTTAGGGTTAGGTTTTAGGATTATGGTTAGGGTTTTAGAGTTCGGATTAGGGTTTTAGGATTAGGGTTAGGGTTTTGGAGTTCGGATTAGGGTTTTAGGGTTAGGGCTAGGCTTTTAGGATTAGGGTTAGGGTTTTAGAGTTCGGATTAGGGTTTTAGGGTTAGGGCTAGGCTTTTAGGATTAGGGTTAGGGTTTTGGAGTTCGGATTAGGGTTTTAAGGTTAGGGCTAGGCTTTTAGGATTAGGGTTAGGATTTTAGAGTTCGGATTAGGGTTTTAGGTTTAGTGTTAGGGTTAGGGTTAGGGTTGGGATTTTAGGGTGAGAGTTACGGGAAAATGTGAAAATGAAGAAATCGGAGGGCGAGGGGGAAATGTCTTTCCGAAAATAGTAGCTCAAAAACAGGAAAAAAAAACTAAAAGCAGTAGAAATGCACGAACGATTGTGGTGGTGCCATGAAGTAAACATACTTCAGGTACACTCGTTTATTCATACAAACATAACTGAGATGAAATATGTCATCAATAACAGTGACGAACGAAATATACACCGCCGGAAGTTGTTGTTGATAAACAACAGCAGTAATTGTTTTCACCTCAATAGACGTCATTTATTGGCTGAAATTATCGAAATACGACAAATTTAACACAAAATAACTTCGAAAATACACAATTTTCTCACAAACGCCAAGAGTAAATGATGTTTTATGTGACACATTCTACCAGTATACGAATTTTGAAAGTGTTTAGTTACAAAAAAATATTTTTTAAATGTGCCGGCCAAAGAGAAAATTTCCAAAGTTTCTATCCGAGATTGAAATAGTGAGAAAAATATGTTCACACACATTCGATATGTTTCCTCTTGTCAGCGATTTCTGTATACACATAAGCACGCACACATATATATATATATATATATATATATATATATATATATATATATATATATATATATGTGTGTGTGTGTGTGTGTGTGTGTGTGCGTGTGCGTGTGTGTGTGTGTGTGTGTGGAGAGCGAGATAGAGAATCAAATATATATGTATACATTTATATTCATATATACATACTTACGTAAACGCACCCACACATATAATAAGGGGGAGGGTAATGAAGAAAAATATATTTATACATATATGTGTATGTGCATCCTATGTGCACGTATGGAGTGGGGAGTGTGTGTCTGTGTTATTCTTGTTAAAATGAGAGATCGGGAGCAACCAGTGTGCAAGGCTACGATATCTTTATATAGCTGCGTCCCTTCAACTGTATATTGTTAATCATTTGCAATCGCCTTTTTCTCAAGTAAAAATAAGTATGGTTTTTCGTCCTGTGTTCTAAAGTTATGACATGAGATTTTAGTATTGTGTTCACAATCATTGGGCTTTATGTTCGATTCCTGAAATGAGCGGGGGGGGGGGGTACACCTTGTGCGTTACAGTTTAACTTTTCGTTTCTCCCTGTTCCAGTCCACTAAACTAAAACTGAGTACCAGCAGGAGGGGAGATATTTTGCTTCTGAGAGACCAGCGTTCGATTCAGAGAACAACTTTGTAACCTCAGTCACGTAAACGTTGTCTTTAGATCTTACTTGGGTCGATTTAATTCATTATAAATCTCCAATCAATATTGACAGTGTATTGCATTAGTAAGAGTGTAAACTCTGCAAGCTACAAGTGTGTCAACAGTTGCTTATTTTCCCAATGATATGTAGAATGGTTATAGCTGCTTCGAATAAATCGACTGTATTCGATCAGGTAAGATGTTATAGACATTGCCTCCAAACAGATGATGAAGAAAATTGATTGGGTGACATTTAAATGGTAAATTGCCCATAGAAAATAATTTTGCTTACTTTAATGATTATCAATTAAACTTGAACCATTAACCCTCTTACCATTGCTCTATATATTCGAGAATGTTAAGCAAATTATTGTTCCTTGATACAAGAAAAATTATGTTACATACTTCTTTTTATTAGAGAGACTGAAAAGAGCAACGAATTCAAAGACTAATTGAATAATCACCAGTATAGGAAATTTCATTATCTTCAGAGAAAAAATGCGAGGAGAAGAGAGAGAATAAGGTAAATAAGCAGAGTGAAAAAACGAAGTCGGTAAAGCTGAAGTAAAATGTCAAAAATTTATTCTGAAGATATATGTAAATGGGCTGATTTCCTGCATGTTATATTTGATATATATTGTAGAGTGATCAATGCAATAAATAAGTAACTAATGTAGAATTATCTTTTCTTTTTCGGTATAAAACTGATGTTTACAGATCTTCACAAAAGAAAGTTGTATTTTTTTTTAAAGTCTAATAGAATAATGTTAGAGAGGATAAGTAATTCTGGTGGGATAATTATCGGAAAGAGAAGCTTTTGCAGAATTGGTTTAAATAGTCTGACTTGATCAGTTTAGCCTCATTTTTATGATTAATTTGACATTAGAAAACAAAATCGATTGTATCAATTCTGCTTAGACATCGTAAATGAAACTTTTATCCAGTTTAGTGAATCTTCCTTGGCCGGATTGGTAAATTGTTAGTTCAGGGTCCCAAAGATCTCTAGCTCGTATCGCTCAAGGAGCACTTTTGTATGTTTCAGGCTTTTCATCAGGTACGACAGAATGTACGCTGGAAAAAAAATCTTCTAAAAAATAAATGTGTTAAGCATATCAACTTTCTGGATACCACGCTATAGTTGTATTAATGGGAACACTGTTGACGTTTCACACATTTATTAATCTAAAATAATAAGAATCCTTTCTGCTATAGCCACACGGCCTGAAATGTGGGGTGGGTGGGGTGGGTGGTGTTTTGTGAGGTTAAGTGGGGTGGGTGTGATGGGGGCGTGGGGGTCCAATCGATTACATTGATCTAAATGTTCCACTAGTACTTATTTCATCAACACCGAAAGGCAACGTTGACCTTGACGGAATTTGGACTTAGAACGTAAGGACGGACGAAATGCCGCTAAGCAATTTGCCTGGCGTTCTACCGATTCCGCCTGCTCGAACTGCTACTTATTTTATCGACCTCGAAAGGAGGAAAAGTAAAGTCCACCAAGGCGGAATTTGAACTCAGAGCGTAAACCTGGACGAAATGCCGTTATGGATTTCACCCGGCATGCTAACGATTCTTCCAGTTCGCCTCCTTACTAGTAATAATAATAATAATAATAATAATAATAATAATAATAATAATAATAATAATAATAATAATAATAATAATAATAGTAATAATAATAATAACGATAATAATAATAATAATAATAATAATAATAATAATAATAATGATAATGGTAGAAATTCAAAAGATATTGCCCATAGGAACTGCCCATATCCTACGAAAAATACTATGTAATCTCAAATTTTAAAATCATAATTTTCTTCTGGTTTCTTAAACATGACCTTAAGCGGTTGGACCCGATCCACACCGGCGCATTAGGGAAATCTCGTCGGTGCCTATCAGACAATTGGAACTGATTGATCAGCTGCTTGAGACTTTTGCACGCTCCTTTTCCATCAGCTACTCCCACATAAACCCAGCGTTGGTCGAAGATTCTGTTCCAGTCCCCTACTAATAGTAAAAGGCGAGACTTACCAAGAATGTCTTCCATACGTCTAAAGAAATCGGGCCGTTTGGCTCCGGCAGGGGCGTAGACGGTCACCAATATAAAGACACGACCTTCACTATTGCTCACATCCAGGACCAGCAATTTCTCGTTGGGGTCCCGGGAGATCGACCTTCCCTCGAGATCCCGTTTTTCCTAAACATTTCCAATACATACGCACTGGCTCCCATGTTCGACAACTATAAGATCTTTGCATCGGTTAATCGGCTGGGAATCGGAGGAAATGCTGGTCTCACCGACAGCAATTATATGAAATTATATGAAATTGAGCAGGCGCCTTTGCTTCCAGAACGACCCCAGGCCGCGAGCATTTAAAATTCCTACTCTTAATATGGCCATGTTGGCAAGCTAAAGAGAGAAGGGAAAGGTTTACTTATCTCCTGGTGTCTTGTGATGGTGGGGGGGAGTCGACTCCCATAATTGGTGGGGTTTTGGTGGGGGACCCATTTAAGAACATCGATGTGGATCTCACATGCGTGGTTCTCACGTCCTCGGGAAAGCTCTCTCGAGTTTTTGTTTAGGAGTCGGGCGACATTCGCACAAGAAGTCAATCTTCTGGTACGCAAAATGTGCTCGATTCGAATATCACTCCTGACTGTTTCAATTTTAAAGTTTTGTGTTACCAGGGCCATCAGTTCCTAATTGTCCCTTCTGACGAATACGAAGTTGGGTGCTTTGTGTTGGTGTTGTATCATTTTTTTTTTGCCTGATTGTAGTGGTGATGGTCTTGTTGCTTCTGTTGTGTCTGTGTGTGCTGTAACTGTGGTATCTGCAGTTTTAGATGTTTGCGTGAGTGTTTGTTCTTGTATGTTTAGGCTGTTAGCATCTGGGGGGATTATGGTGACTGATGTTGCTATTTCTTATTTGCGGCTTTTGTACGCTCCTTTTCCATTAGCCCAATATCACCCCTACAGAGGCTAGACAACCGCAGAGAATCAGTAACAGGTTCGTGATGTTTCTATTGACAACTTGGATTAAAATGAATAATCCAAATAAGCAGCAAACCGGTGTAAATAAATATTTTAAGCTGTATCAACCTGGTGCGCTTGAAAACAAGTCTTACGTATTCCGCGATGAATAATAATAATAATAATAATAATAATAATAATAATAATAATAATAATAATAATAATAATAATAATAATAAGTTCAAAAGATAGTGCTCATGGGAACTGCCCATATCCTACGTAAAATACTGTCTATGTGATCTCAAATTTTAAAGCAAACACATAATTTTCTTATGGTTTCTTAAACATTCGCTTGAACAAAACTGTACAAATCCAAATATATGGTACCCTAGGCATAACACCTACATGAACTTCTAACTTGTTGTCTCTTGAGGTCTCTGGGTGAGACTTTGATCCAACTTGTACAAATGCAAAACAAAAGTCAAACATAAAATAATAATAATAATAATAATAATAATAATTTTAAAAGGATTGACGTAACTCTTCACAAAGGTAAACAGTCAAGAGGAAGAGCGCGATTCGATTGTAAGATATTTTATTAGTTGAACGATATTCCAACACTAAGTCTGTCTTTGTCAAGTTCAAAATAAGAAGTGATAAAAAGTCAAAATTACAGAAATTTAAACGTAACGCTCTTCGTCTTGACTAATAATAATAATAATAATAATAATAATAATAATAATAATAATAATAATAATGAGAAGAAGAAGAAGAAGTAGAAGAAGAAGAAGAAGAAGAAGAAGAAGAAGAAGAAGAAGAAGAAGAAGAAGAAGAAGAAGAAGAGTATTACTGACTACTAGTACACCCGGCACCGATAATGAAGATGATGTTGCTGAATATTTCTCTAGCGAGCATACTTGCACTTCTCACTTAATGCAAGTTCATAATACAAACACACTACTCGGTGTAGTAAAATAATGTAACACAAGGAGGGTTATATCATTTCTAAAAATCCAAAACAAATTTCTTCCAATAGGTCGGGTCGTGTAGGCCAAATTTAATGAATCAATTTAGAGCATCGTATCTTCTCTCAATTTTGTCTTTCTTATAAAACTCTTCTAGATGAAAGCCCATTTCACCCTCACCCGCCTTGCTATTTTCTCCCATATCAAATACACTTAATGGCAGTAATTCTCTTTCTTTCTTCTCCTTATACATTCTTTCCTCTGCGAATGATAACTGAAGACATTGAAGAGAGCATCACTACTGTCATATTATTTTTGGTTTTTTCAAGAATAATTTACCAAAATGCAGTTGGGAAACAGTACACGTTTTCTGGAATCAGAGAGCTTCCTACCCAGCTGGTGTATGTTATATTCCTGGGTTTTCTTCGCCCTCCCTTCTGCACCTCAACCATTCGTTCGCTAAGAGTAGTGTTTCTACTAGCCTAACTAAACCTTTTTTCAAGTACTACTTTGATGACCTGCTGTAATTTGGGGAAGTCTACATTGGTGCATTAGAAAATGAAGACGGATCATCCTAACGGACAGTTAGAAAGGATCTTGCACCGTCCTTCCTCTTCCTGGACACGCCATTGCAATATCAGCAAGCGTCCATGATACCATTTCAATCTCCCAGTAACACTAACGAGGGAGATGTAAGGACTATATCGTAGAGTCAAACGTATCACTATTTGCCATCTTTCAGTTCTTCGCCAACGCTTTCATTGCTAGTCATATTGAAGATCATCAGTTTAACCTAATGAAGGTACAGGAAAATTCAATTTCCCCTTATGTGTATGTTGTTTAGAAACAGTGCAGACTCACCACACCAAGAAAGATGGCATAAGCCACGTAGTTCTTCAGAAAGTGAACGAGTGATTTTATCGAGAAAATCTTGGTTTCATTTATGGTCACAGTATCCTTCATTAGTTACCTGAAATCGCTGCGAAGTTGTTTCTTTTTCTTCGACATAATCAGACAAATCGCATGTTTACTGCTTATTCTACACATATTAGTTTCCTCTGAAAAAAAAAATATCTGATCGGACTAAACCAACTGTTCATAAGAAACAACTAGAAACAAATACTATTGAATGACAATATCGCCAAAATCACATTAGAAAAAATAGAGACTCCTTAAACCATCACGATTAATGTTAAACACTGGCAACTTTAGAATATGTACGGGCATATGTTTATTAATAATTATGTGTAAGGTAATTAAATTCTCAGAACGCGAAATATTATTGTTTTCTAGAATAATTTACGTTAACATTTCTTTCTTATAAATGTAAAACTCTCTAAACTTATTAAAGTAAAGAAGGAAATAACATTAAGAAATTAAGTTTGCATTTTCATCAATGAGAAGTAAATAGTGGTGAAGAATGATGAATGAAATCGAAGAAAAACAAAAGCCACAACTTAAAAAGTCCAAATAAGACATATTTTGTATGAATCGATCAGTGAGTGATCCAATTACAATTTCAAACATTATTCTGCTATATGTAGTAGAAAGATTATTGTGAGTTGTATCGCCCTCAGTTGCAACTTAATGTTCGCCGGTTGTTGGTGGGCGTAATTCGTAACATAATGCAGTGCTAGCCATCAAATATAAATTATAGACTTTGGTATCTGCTCGTTGAGTCTTTTTCTAAGACTGGTGCTGTACTGGTATGGACATTCTCTCTCTATATCTTCTAATAGGACTGGCTAAATTGCCACGTAATATGAAATATTTATTTTATAATTAAAACCATTGCTAGCCTCCTTGTAAATATGCTGCCTGTCTTTTGTAGTCTGAACTTCAGAGAGTCAACTACAATTATCGATTCATACAATTGCTTTCCATTTATATAGTGTAACGATTCGATACATTTGCTCATGTCTCTTTTCAAAAAAATGCACGCTCCGATCTCAGCATTCAAAATAACGGATCCACTTATTATCAGCGGCTAAATGTACTATAACTACGAGTACTTGGCTGATAAAACTACGATTAATAATAATTTAATGCCACAGTTTTGTATCGGTTCCAAGATTGAAACTTCATTTTCTAAACTACTCATCCATGAAACAATCTCATAGATATGTCGGTTTCCTTGATCTTCAAATCTTCTGCGACATTCAACTGAAGATAGATGGTGTCGAGTACGACCAGATTTGCTTAACGAGACGTGATTTCGTGCTTGTGTTACAAGTGTTTGAATATTATGTTATTTTAACTTTGCTTGAACTGTCATCTTAAAATCTAGTAATACTTCCAAGAAATAAATTAACTGAAGTATAGATTTATAAAAAGCAGTATCGTTAAATTGGTTATATATATATATATTGTATATATTGTATATATAAACTAGTTCTCACAAGGAATTTCTATACAAATTTTGAGTTCCATATCTTAATTCACATTACATTTCTGTTTATTATGATGTACAACAAAGACTAAGGAATAATGAAGAATTTGAAATGCGAAAATTTCTTCGTGAAGATAAGACTCAACATTAATAATTCCGTCGGCCCTGTTTCAGGCGTCACTGATGTTAATTGTATTAGCTTTGACATATCTATAAGAATCTGGAAAACGAAGTCGTTCTAGGCAGGATTTCGAAGCCAGTGTACATCTAAAATGTTCATTGACGTTTCTCTATGCTACTTCTAAATACAAATAGGAAAGAATGTATATAATAATTTGCACGTTCATTCTCCCGTTAGTTAGAGAAGTGAATGTGGGCGGAGTGTGAATAGAGAAGACGTGAGGAAGAAGTAGAGAAGAAGGGAGGAAGAATAGAAAGACGTGAGGAAGAAGTAGAGAAAGATATATAATAAGGCCAAACGTATCATGCAGTTACTTGAAGGGAGAGGCGAAAACGAGAAGAAAAGTCGGTGAGAGAAAAGAGGGAGAGAGAAGTGTTAAGGATAAGCTGTAGGTCAAGGAGCAAGAGATTTGTTTAGGATACAATATTTGGCAGATGGCGATGTTCTGGAGTTGAGATTAAAGAAAGGTACATTAAGAGAGAAGGACAGGGGAGGCAGTTACATTGAGAGAAAGCAGGGAGAGCGTTTGTATTGTCTGAATAGAGCTACATCGGCAGTAAGAATAAGTGGCTGTAAACAAAGTCATGAACAGACACATATTAGTACATAAACAGACGTTCACATGTACATACACATGTACACACACACTTTCTCATATGCACGACAGAATGTTTTCCGTGATCAGGTCACGGTCTCAAAGCGACGAAAATATTTTGGCAAATTAAATTAAAATCTTGAAGTGAATCTAAGGGTTTTTTTTGTTTTTAAATGGCTTATAAACACCCTCTACGCTGCAATTGTTTAAATCTATAATATATACCTGTTTGTTCACCCTTTACGCTTTACTTTGTTAGAGAGGAGGTGGAGTGAGAAAGAAGAAGAGGGGATGTGAGAGTGAGCGAGTGAGAAAGCAGATAGCCAGCCGATGCATTGTGTTCTCACACATGCGGTTATGGAAGTGAGAGGTGAAGAGAATGAAAGAAATGTTGAAAGCATGAGGAGGGGAAATGCGAGGTCAAAATGTTTGTTGAAGAGGTAGAGAGAAAGAAAGGAATATAAAGTCCTTAGCAGAGGCAAATTTTGTAATCATAAAATATTATTGTGACTGAATAGACAAAACTTAGCAAATTAAAAATGCATATACACCTTTCTTTCTTAAATAGCTTCTCATTTTGTTCAGTAGAAATTCCACGGGTCCCACTAGTAGAACAGTAATTTTACTTAACATATGAAGCAACGCTGATGCCACTTCTTGTTTCCTGGTAAATATAACTCCGTGTTTATTACAAATCTTAAAGTAAATATTAAGGCAGAGTCAAAGATCCTTTTTCGATGCATCAAGCGAATCGCTCGAAATTTTTTCATCGATGGTGTTCATGAAATCATGATAAAATTGATACATACGAATCGATTATCATGTGAAGTATTTTTAATCAATGCTTTCTTCGTGCATTAGAATTGAAGTCAGAATAAGTGCTCCGTAAGATTTGTATTTCGCCGATGAATACTAAATCTAATAATTTTCTAAATGATTCTACTAAATGATTTTGCAGTTATTCCTGCAGCAGAGCAGTATTTCATCAGTGAATCGTATAAACGATATGACACCTCGCGTTATTTATTTATCGTTCTTTTATTTCTTGGTGAGGGGGTCTTACTTGGCCTGGGTTGCTCTGTTATCACCCCAGTACCCATGAAATATTGCTACTCTCTTTTTACTCTTTTACTTGTTTCAGTCATTTGACTGCGGCCATGCTGGAGCTACGCCTTTAGTCGAGCAAATCGACCCCAGGGCTTGTTCTTTGTAAGCCTAGTACTTATTCTATCGGTCGCTTTCGCCGAACCGCTAGGCTACGGGGACGTAAACACACCACCATCGGTTGCCAAGCGATGGTGAGGGGACAAACACAGACACACAAACACACACACATATATACATACACATATATACATACACATATATACATATATACGACGGGCTTCTTTCAGTTTCCGTCTACCAAATCCGCTCACAAGACTTTGGTCGGCCCGAGTCTATAGTAGAAGACACTTGCCCACGTTGTCATGCAGTAGGAATGAACCCGGAGCCATGTGGTTGGTGAGCAAGCTACTTACCACACAGCCACTCCTGCGCCTATAGTTGAATATTAATAGAAAAGAAATTATCAAAATACCAGTTATGAGACGTAGTAAAGTACATTAACTGGAATCAACTATTTCAGTAAGAAAATATTCTGGATATTGTGAGTGAAATGTAAAGTTGACTTCAGGCAAAAATGAGTTTTGAAAGATTCAACATTTTACTGGCTAAGTTCTATGAAATCCATATTTAAAAGGCATCGCCCATTCTAGTTATCATTATTATTATTATTATTATTATTATTATTATTATTATTATTATTATTATTATTATTATTGCTGTTGTTGTTGTTGTTGTTGTTGTTGTTGTTGTTGTTGCTGCTGCTGTTGTTGTTGCTGTTGTTGTTGTTGTTGTCGTTGTTTTTGTTGTTGCTATTACTATTACGGCGACGCCTACGCAGTAGTAGTTGT
>NC_142949.1:19243482-19255982 GCF_046866305.1 Octopus bimaculoides | reverse complement strand
ATATATATATATATATATATATATATATATATATATATATATGTATATATATGTATGTATGTATGTATGTATGTATATGCACTTCCACAGAATCATACCACAAGCATCGCACACGCAACACCTGTGGATGTATGTTGCTTTCGTTCCTTTGAATATTAGTCAGAGAGGCGGGCACCACCAAATACATGTCTGGCCACGTGCTCCAAGAAATACAGATGGATATGATGCGTCTATGATTCTTACAATTCTTTATCGTCCTACGTGACCAATAGCAGTCCATGGTTCAACAAGAGCCGTCTGAAACCGACGAGCGATCTATTTGTGCCAAGCCTATGCAACATTAAGCTGCAAGAGGGCAAATAAAATTGTTTTTAATAATAATAATAATAATAATAATAATAATAATAATAATAATAATAATAATAATAATGCCCTGATGCAGTACCAGGCAGTGGCTCTCGTGGTTTCTGATCTTAATTGATCCGAAGTGTTATCATGTACGTTGTTTTGTCTTGGTATAAAAGATGGGCTACAACAAATATTCTGCTTAATACCACAGATTTGCTTGTTTGTTGCTGGACTTTAACCCGTTGAGCATGTCCCTTGGTGGCTGACGATATGTGCATCTCTGATCACGAGCAGAAGTAGTGGGGAACATTATAGCTATGTGTTGAGATGAATTCTTTGGGGTTTGAATAATTCACCTTTGGAAACATGGGTGTTTTGCTCAACATTCTTAAGCAGCCCTTGTCCCTGGACCTTTTGACCAGGATGGGCTACTCGACCTGAAGTCATGCACTGTTTACTTTGATATGAGATCCCCACGTCGCGCACGTATGGTTGTGATGCATGTGACTGGTGTACCCTTATGAGATGGGTAGTCATGATGGGTATAATGGGCTTCGTATATTTTACCCCAGTGTCACGTAGATGGCATGCACTGCTCTCTCACTCAATAATAATACTGCTTGGTGAAAACATGAAGAAGATTTCGAGTGTTCTTGAAAAATATGTCTTCTGAAAATCGTTTGAACTTTTTGTGCAACTGTTAATGAACTTTGGAAAAAAGAGGAAATTTCGGCCCTGAAGAAAAAAGAGAAACGAAGCTGAAAAAGCTGATTTCCCATTCCCCTGAGCCAGTGGGTACGGGAGCATTTTGGTTGAGAAGATTTGCTTTGAAATATGAGAAGTCGTTTTTACTTTCAGGAAAAATGTTATGTGATAAACTCATTGAGGCCGGGTTTAATGTCGTAGCGGAAAATTTTCCAGAAATTCCAATACAACCAACAATTTTGCTCTCACACGGAATATCTTACATACAATCCACACCGCACACTGTTCATACATCACACCAGGAACAATCATTTTGTTTTGTCAACCAACTTTTTCGGAGATGTTTATATTTATGACAGTTTATATTTACCAGTTTTGCAGGAACTAATCGCACAAATAACAACATTGTATTCACTACAAATAGACATTATTCCTACAATTCAACAATTTTATATAATTAATCTCCAAGTCGGCACATATGATTATGGCCTTTTTGCCGTGGCGTATGCATTTTAACTGGTCATTGGAAACGTTCCAGAGAAGTTTTCATTTGATCAGTCAGAAATGCGAGCACATTTAAGATTTTGCCTCGAAAACAATAAATGTGTTCCTTTCCCGAAAGTAAAGGTTTCTCAAATGTCTACAAAAACCACAGAGGTCACTCACTTTCTATCACCCACCTAGAAATGGATTACCCCAAAAAAGACGACAAACAATTGATAACTTCTCACATGAACATTCAGAACAATGTTTAGCACCCAATCGGTTCTGTGTTTTAAGTGAAGATTTCGAGCAAAGCCCAAAAAAGTAGTCAGGAATCTAATGAGAGTAAAACTCTGAAAACCACTTGCCCGAGAAAAACCATCACACTAGAGAATAAGTCAGACATAAATTTATCTAAACTAAAACTTTCGCCCGACGATGTCTCAGTCTTAGAGCTTGGACTGAGTATTTGCTCAAGCACTAAGAATTTCGAGAACAATAAACTAGCTCAAGGGCTATTTCAGGTTGTCCGCCGTCACAAGCAGAAATAATATATTTTTGAAAACACTAGTAACGAGGAGTCAGAAAACATTATTCGCCTTGACAGTTTACCTTTGTGAAAAGTTACGTCGATCCTTTAAAACATAATAATAATAATAATAATAATAATAATAATAATAATAATAATAATAATAATAATAATAACGGTTTAAAATTTTGGGACAAGGCCAGCAGATTTTGGAGAGAGGTAAGTCTTCTAAGATGAGCAGTGTTGAACTCCAATTCATTTTATCGACTCCGAAGGGAAGTAAGGCAAAGTCAATCTCTGCGGATTGTGAACTTAGATTGTGAAGACGGACGGTGTCAGTTCAGGTGTGCATATATATATATATATATATATATATATATATATATATATATATATATATATCATATCATATGTGACAATTACTTGGTTTTATGACAACCAACTAATTGTCACATATGTTTATAGATAAATTCTTCTATTTTATGTAATATCGAGGTCTCATTCATTCTTTTCTTGTCATATTATTATTATTATTATTATCATTATTATTATTATTATTATTATTATTATTATTATTATTATTATTATTATGATTATTATCATCATTATTATTATTATTAATATATATGTATATATAGATATGTATATATATACACACACACACATATATATGTGTGTGTGCGAGTGTGTGTGTTTGTGTATGTGTGTTTGTGCCTGTGCGCTTATTGACTTCATGGTCACTTCTGTAGTTAATGTCAAACTATTAATTTTGTTTTATAAATAAAAGCGCATGAATAATTCAAGTGCCTCAAACCTATTCATGGAAGTAAAGATATGAAAATGAGATTTATATGATATCAATTAATTAAAGCAAGCAATTGTGTACCCTTCTACATTTCTCCATCCCTTCCTCTCCCAGTTTATCCCATTTCCTTTACATACTTTAATACACACACATGAGCGCACACACATACGCTCACGCACCTACAAACACACACACACAAACTCACATATGTATGTATACACATATATATATGTATTCATATATATGTATGAATATATATATATAGATAAATAGATATGTATATGTATATATATGTATTTTATTTATATATGCATATTATATATATATATATATATATATATATATATATATATATGTATTATATATATAGGTATATGTATATATATATATATATGTATATATTTATATACGTACATATATATAAATATATATATGTACGTATATATATATATATATATATATATATATATATATATATATATATATATATATATGTATATATGCACGTATATACATGTATACATACGTATGTACATATATATATATATATATATATATATATATATATATATATATATATATATATATGTACGTATATATATACATGTATATATATATATATGTATGTATATATATATATATATATATATATATATATATATATGTGTGTGTGTGTACGTATATATATACATATATATGTACGTATATATATATATATATATATATATATATATATATATATATATATATATATATTTATATATATATGTATATATATATATATATATATATATATATATATATATATATATATATATATATGTATATATATATATATATATATATATATATATATATATATATATATATATATATATATGCATGTAAGTATGTATGTATTCATACATTCTCCTTTGCATTTATTAATAGATAGATTGAATTGTAGTTAATTAATTTCAAGCAGGACAAATATATTACAATATCGTTTCATGTTAAACACACATTTCAAGATTACAATATCACATAGTCGAAGACAATTGATAGTAATAGAGATTCCGAAGTAGGTACACTGTGATAAGAAATATAATTAACAAAATTTTGAGGAATCCAGGCGTTTACTAACGTAATTAACTCTGCATTGCACTAAATTCTTTAAAATGTAATTATATTTGCTGTATGAGCACTAACAAATAACCAACAGTATTGCGCTTTAAACAAAATTATTATCCAATAATCGCGGTTTTTTTGTTAAAAGTGCAGCTCTTTAGGAACCTGATTTTTGGAAAGAGTTTTCTTCAGGCAAGTTCCAATAATAAAGAAATGGTAAACAAGTTTCCTCTATTAACACTATAGATACCGGTCTAAACAAATGAAATACATGAGGAAGCGTCACGAAATATTTTATGAATACTATTTCACTGGCATGCATACAAGGCATTAAGTATTATGATTAATGGAATTAGAACCCACTGGAAATCTCGCTTAGCTGTTGATTTAATTTATAGAAATTATATCAGCTTCTTCAACACAGTTGATGGCAGGTGGCAATTGTCTCTAATATTTCGTTTCTATAATCAGTATGTGTCACTATCAAATTCATTTTAATTTAAATTTTAACTGCCAATTCAATTTTTATACAAGTACAATTAGTTTTTTTTTTTCTTTTTTTTTTTTGGATTGAATTCAGTTTCCGGTTTCTCACACCTGGGTTTCTCACCTTCGAAAAGATGCAATTCCGTCAAATTGGATTGGAAGTTTTGGATAAAATTCGGTCAAACTAGATCGGAAGGTTTGGATGAGGTTTTACATATAATGTGGTTTTACACATATCATTTTGTGATAAGGTCTTTTAAATTGGTTTATGCGAAATAAACATGCATTGAAGAAGTAAATGCTATAAACCTATAATATGGCTGACAATTGTTATGAGACAATGTTGAAACTGATTGCGAGATACTTGAACTAAATATTATTCTTTCCGAGAAGAATGTTATAGAATCCATAAATTATGTTTTCTTGCTACCATAGGCTTTTAATTCATTCATTGGTAGATATTAATTGACTAGTCGCCAAATATCCTTGACATTGTACAGATTTTCAATATTGGTTAAAATGTTTCACGAATTTCATACTGCAAAGAGAGCGGTTTACTATTTGAACGTAGTTATACTGTGGAGAATAGGTTTATCACTTTACACTATCAATGCAGGAAGGTGAAATCCCAATGATCAGAGTAAGCAATGTTATGTGAAATTAAATTCTCTGTTATTTATTCACGTATCCTAGTGTCCGTGTACCACAATACTCTGTTCTGAAGGAAATATAAGATGAGAGGAAAGAAAACTATGTTTGTGAAAGGAACAAATGCAGAGGACATCACATTACGACTTCTATCACTTTCTATCTTTCCACCACGAATAACTAGAAAACGACTAGCATAATAAATAACTACACATTTCATTAATAACTTAGACAATAACAACTGCTATACTTGGACTGATATCAGTAAAGAAATATTCGCCAAGATCAGTAGAAAAAGTGGCAACAAATAATGTACGAGATGATAATCTAAAATGGCATCAGCAAAATTTAATAACGAATAACTAAAACTGTTTAACTACGGCGATAAAAACACAACAAAAACTCTACCAAATTTAATAAGAGGAACACATCAATATTTGACTTCCGTTTTGCTAAAGCATTGTTTTAAAATGCTTGGTTAGCTGATTATTCACTTTCAGACACTTCAGTAATTAAATCTCGTGTATTGTATTATTACTTGCCTGGAAATATGTGAAGATATTAAATTCGAATCTTTTAATCAAAACAATGTTATTACTTTAAACCATCAATTATGCAATTACTAGTCATGTCGCTGTATTTTGCAAGTAATCGGTCAAGTTCATTTGCTATGAAATATAAGACGAGAATATTGTATTGTCGAGGATACTGTATCAAGTGAATGAATCTGAATTTCGATTTTAATCCGGGTATAATAACGTATGGAAATAGAAAAGAAATAAAATTCTATGTAGAACATAATAACTGGATGAATCAACAGAAAAAGTTTTCATCTTCTTGACGTGCGTCTCGGGTAAATGAGCTTAGCAACATCCAACCTTGTGAATAGTTTTGACGTCGACAGGAAATTGAAGTTAAAGTAACAAAGAGAGACAAGCGAACATAGAATTGAATCTTTCTGGTAGAGACGATTATTCCGCTCTTACAATAAGACTTCTTGGCAAATCAATCTGCACTGACCCTGAGAGACATGATCGTAGACCTAGTACGCTGCACAGACAACAAATAATAACTGCAGCGTCTTGCAGTGAGTATTACATTACCTATGTGTTTATGGATAAACTTTATCAGCCGCGTAAAGCTACAGTTTTGTAAAACACCAATTATGTGATCAACTAAAAATCAAAATCAGTTATCCCTAATTAGCAACCCGTATAAAATATAACCATATTCAATGTGGAAACAGAATATATCTATAAATGGATGTGTAAATCTTAATATTTGCAATACATATATAAGTACCCATTAGGGCCACTAAATATGTACAAGGTAATATAGTTCTTTTGCATTAAATATCTTGAATATTAAAGGCACAAGGCCTGAAATGTTGGGTGTAAGATTACATCGACCCCAGTGAACAACTAGTATTTATATCACCGACACCGAAAGACTGAAAGGCAAAGTCAATCTCGACGAATTTTGATCTCAGAACGTACGAAGTCGTAACAATTCTGCTTACTCGCAACTAGTCCTCTACATCTGAAATGCTCGCTTTCTAAAGTTAAAATGCATGTACAAAAAATGGCTTCTGAATGTATTAATAATATTGTGATTGTCACTTGCAGTTCTAACTTCAGCCTGTGTTGACGAATTGTATGAGAGTTAAAGGCGAGATCTGTATTTTGGAATACGAATCTCTCTTTCAATTAATCGGCATTGAATAAGGATCTCATAAATCGGTTTGATCCCAAAGGGAAGATAAATTTGCAACGATAATTTTCATCGTTAGATCGGCCTTTACGTCTTAACAAATGTTCTTTATCGGAAGCCTACAAAGCAGCTGCTCATTTGAGCAAACGCTCTCCAAGCAAATACAATTCCGTGGGAGTACAATGATGGGGGACCAGAAACAAAGTCAAAGCTTTTTTCAAGGACAGCACTAACATTTTGTTTAGTTAAATGGAATTGCTATCGCAATGTGATCATTTATCTTTGACATATTCCAGTCATTCGACTGCGGCCATATTAGGATACAGCCTTGGAAGGCCTCGACGGACAAACCATGTCCAAATGCTATTTTCAAACTGGTACAAATTGTACCAGGGATTTTGTCGCATGAGTAGGTTACAGTGAGATAAACGAACTCACAACGGTTGTCAACAGATAGTGACAACAAACACACACACGAACTTATATATAAGAATGCGTGAACGGGAACACAAACGAACACATTCACACACACACACACACACACACACACACACACACACATATATATATATATATATATATACATATATATATATATATATATATATATATATATATATATATATATATATATATATATATATATATATGTATATATATATATATATATATATAGGTATTGCAAATTCTAGAGGTAATACTTGATAAGTGTAAGCACCTGTATATGACAGAAAGTGACCGAGGTGAAAGAATATATTAAAACGTAAAATGAAAACAGAACACAAAGGATTCCGCGGTAAACGTGTTTCAACCTTTATACACAAACAGTCGTTGCATCATTATATGAGTATATAATTGATAGAAAAGATGGTTTAAAGTTATCTTCAGCCGCAAACATATTCGGTCCCAAGTTTACATCACAAAGAAAAAATCACAAAGAAAAAAGAAAAAGGAGAGAAAAAGGAAAAGTCCACTTAGTATTATCCACTGTAGAATGCTTATCCTTTAAATTGTTATATCTAAATAAGAGTTACTCGGTTTTCAAAAATCTGTCCATATTGTACCACAATTCAGGGTAGAGTGAATGATAAATAAATATAACTAGCGTATATGAGATAGAGGGAGAGGATAAAAAATGAAAGAAGTTAGAGATTAAAGCAATATAAATTACGAAAAAAAAAATACAATATGAAATAAAAGATAAAATACAAAAATAATACAAGTCAAATCGAGGGTAATATAAGAAAACATACGGATACTAAAGTAAGATGCATATAAAAGATTTAGCAGGGCTGGAATAAGGTAATAAAAGAAATAAAGGAATTGGGGTAAAGAAATGGAAGAAGTTTAAAAAAATGAAATAAAAGAAGTAAAGAAAAATAGTAATAAAAAAACTAAAAATAGAAAAAGATATAAAGACAAATAAAGAGATAAGATCCTAAATGACAGACATACATGATGCTGTCTTGGCCAGGAATAGTGGGGGGGGGGGAGGCAAAAATAATTTCTTAGCTAGAGTAAGATTGAAATATGATATCCTTGGAATGAGTGGTCAGTTTACCCAAAGCAGACCACTACAACTTAAGTATATGAACTTGAAAGTATATGAAAGATATCTACATGACTGTTTCATTCTTTAACACGAAAGTATAGGGAGACTTAAATAATTTCAAGCACTTCTATGGATTTGACATGAACATTCAAGTTACGATGGAATATAGCCACCAACAACTTCCATTCCTCGACATCCTCATTAAGGAATCCAACCACAAAATAGAAACAAACATATAGTATAAGCCCACAAAATCCAAACAATATCTTCCGTTCAATTTATGCCACCCCAGATACACTAGAATGAATATCCCTTACAACATGACAAAAAGGATTTATACTATAGTATCTAATACAAGCACCAGTGACATATGACAACATGACCTAAAGGATAAACTCATCAGTAGGAACTACACACCATCACTAATTGATATAGGCTTTCAACGTTCCCTACAACTCAACATCCACGAACTCAGGCACTACCAAACTAAAGAAAGATTTACAACCAAAAGCTCTACCATACATACGTCTACCACGCACAGCACCCTAAACAATAAGGCCTTCGACACCATCCACCAGAACCTCCCTTTACTAAAAAGGGACCATAGAATGGACCAAATCCTCCAAACGCCCACCATCATAAAGAGCAAAAGACGGCCCAATTCAATGAAAAGTCTTCTAAAACAGGCCGTAGTGCACTCGTCAAAAAAATCCTTTGTGAATGCTTGGTAGCCCGGTAGTAGTAAATCTGAAGGAGTAGTTGTGAGTACAGAGAATTTATGATTTAAGCAGGAGCAGCCGAGAGAGGAGGTGGAGGAGAAGAAGAAGAAGAAGAAGAAGAAGAAGAAGAAGAAGAAGAAGAAGAAGAAGAAAAAAAGGGGGAAGAAGAAGATGAAGAAGAAGAAGAAACAGGAGGAGAAGAAGAAGATGAAGTAGGAGTAGGAAAAGAAGGAGAAAGAGATAGAAAACAAAATACAGGAGTGCTGTGACATAGTAGATTTTGAGTAGAATTTTCTTTAATGGTTAAATGACCTAAAAATGACCTGTTGTGGTCATAGCAGTAGTGGTTGGGATTGTTCTAAATTCTTTCATATGTGGTGGAAGCATTCAAAAGCGTTCCATAGAAGATTATGGAAATATTTACAAAACATTTCACTTATTTTTTTTCTCTAATTCAATTGTTTATCTTATTTTAATCTTACTTGAAAAAGTCTAAAAGACATAAACCGGTACTAAAATGTACTTCATGATTAAATTATTTTAGCATTTTCTACCTTGTCTTATTTTCCTTATACAAATCAACACATGTGTTACTTTTCTACCTTCTACAAACATATATATATATTCTCAGGATTAAATAAAAAGACAACAGAAAATTATGGATCCCACATCTTACCTGAAGCGTTTTGTATCATGAAGTTATTTATTTCATAATGTCTGACACACCTGCATTGAAGCTTTTTTATCAATGAAATTCATGTATGAGAAAGAAAAGCAACTATTTATAGCAAACACTCAAATATAATAATGGCACTTACAAAAATGAATGTCCTAGCATACTTATGAGCGAACAGTGTGAATGAAGTAAGAAGGGTCATTGAAGGTAATTTACTGGTAAATAAAGCAAAATATCAATGAAATACTTGCAGGAATTATGATTGATAACGGCAACAGTTTGGCGTAGATGTGAAGATTGCAGTAGAGGAATAACTACTCTAGGGCTGCTTCATAGACTACATTTTTAGTTTTTCCTTCGGGAGCATAGATGAATAAGTTCTCTGGATGGCCAACTCTAGTACAACCGACATAGACCTGTCCATGTGAAAAGCACGACGTTCGAAGGTCCAATCCGACAACTTTCAGCGACTGACCTTGTACTTTGTTAATTGTCATGATTAAACTGAGTTTGAGAGGGAACTGAAGTCTCTGTATAGCGTAGGAGCAGTCTGCTGGTGTTAGCGGGATTTCCGGAATGAAAACGGTATCGTTTTTGCCGTGTCCCATGATAATTTGGGCTTCAATGACGTGGTCCATCATTTGTTTGTCCACAAGGCGTGTTCCATTGCGTAGTATGGGTGCGTTTAGATTGCGTAGGAATATGATAGGGTAACCGACTTTTAAGTGAATTTTATGGGGATGGAGTTGCGAAATTTTGTTGAAAAGTGTGAAGCTTGATCGAGGTCGGTAACGGTGACCACTGATCTGTAACAACGTTCTTGAGAAGGTAGCTGACTGAGTAAGGTAGCTGCATTTGTCGTGGAGCCAATTTGATTTTGTGTATGCCGTTGTAAGATTTGGATAAACGGCAGAACATAAGTTATTGGGGCTGGAGACAGTGTGGCTAATGGAGTTAGTGTCGATTGTCGTCGGTACATACGTTGTCGTAATTTGTCCATTGCTGATTCTAAGGAGCAATTCCGAAAATTGGGTTGTAGGCTGACCAGTGTGTAGTAGTGATCTCATATTGACGGTGAGATGTTTCGATTGGACTTGCGATTGGACATGAAGTACATCGGCGGGTGTTCTGTTGACTATAACAGGCACAGTTTGTTGGAGATGTGCAATAAGTAGAGTCGAACTTCCAAGAATGTTGTTGTTCGATCTAAGGTCTCTCATTGTGTTATCAAGTGCTTGTAGAGAACATTTATGTGACATACTTGCTAATCCCAAACAATGAATTTGCACTTTTTCAAAATTGTCGCTTCGTCCGAGGAATGTATTATGTGACACGTTGGGATTTCTGGATGTGTTACAATGAAAGGCATTTTGGAAGTAGAAGGCTGTTCCTGAGGAGACAACAGCAATAGCAATGACACCAATATGCCGCAACTTTGCAAGAAGTAGATTCAGGAGGGATGTTTTCACAGTTCCACCGGGTGCGTCTAAGAAGATGTTTCTGCTAGTGTGTGTGTAGATGTTTCCGAAACCATTAACTGTAAGATGAAACCATGTAAACAAGTATGGAGACAATGATGTAAAGAAACAAATGACACTGATTGACTTTTGTATAACAAAATATATAGACATGCATACATATAAATAGCGACGACATGAATTTTTTCCATCTCACTTAGTTAAAATATTCAAGAAAAATTATATTAATGTGTCCTAATGGTTAAAGTTCTGCCTATCTATTTGTGCAGCTGAAAATGGAACTACATTAAAATTGATGTAATGATTGATTTGTTCAATTAAATTCAGCTGCTTGAAACTGTCGTACTGCATCACTACTTGATATCATGTTGCTTATTTTGATTAGATATATATATATAGGGAGAATTCACAAAAAAAGAACAAAGGACGAAGACAGGTGGTGTAGTCAACAAACAGATGTTTTAGTTTAACGCTCGGGAAGTGAAAAAGTCTTTAACGTTTCGAGCCTACGCTCTTCCACAGAAAGCGACACAGGAAGAAACAAGGAGAGAAAATAAAGAATGTGGAGTGGCTAGCGATTTATCATGGCGAATGCCGGACAGAAGGGAGAGCTAGGGAGAAGGAGAGATAATAAAGTAGTGGTGATCCCAAAACGATGGTGCGCGTGCGTGGGTATAAGAGAGTAGTTATGTGTGTGTGGAATAGGTCTGGTGAACTTCACGTGTACGTGTGTATTTGAAGGTGTACAGACGTGGGGCTAGGCAGTAGTCAGTGCTACTGTGTGCGTAGTGATGTGATGCAGTGTTGTATGGCAGTGTGTAGTATGGTGTAATGGTGTGGTGTGATGGTGTTGCGAGGTGTTGAAAGTGGTGAAAACAAGGGGGTGGGTTAGGCTGAGAGTGGGGGTAGAGGTGAAGTATGCGGGAGTGGGTGTAAATGATGGGTGGGGTGAAGTGGGGTGGGATAGGGAAGGTGGGATTGGAATGTGGTTACGACGGAGGGGTGACGATGAAGGGGAAGGAGAAAGTGGGTTGGAGTAAAGAGAAGAGAAGGATAGTAGGAGAGAAATGAAGAAGTAGGAGTCGCAGGACGAGAGGAGAGGTGGGTGGGAGTAAGTAGGTGTGAGGGGGAGAGAGGCGAGGGTAGGAGGTTAGATGAAGAGGGGAGGAGAGTTGAGCCCATTTGGTGTAAAGAAGCGAAGAGAGAAGATTAATCCCTGTTCACGGCATAAACGGGAGTCCGGACGGCCGCTGT
>NC_142949.1:19225982-19233482 GCF_046866305.1 Octopus bimaculoides | reverse complement strand
TTCATACCTGTAATTATCGGGGCTCTGGAATATGTAAAACACTGCTTAAATGCCAATCTTGAGAAGTTAGGCTTCTTAAAACCAGAAATGAGAAAGCTAGTTAGAAGACTACCGATCCAATCCATTACTGGAATTGTAAAATCTGTGAAACTTTCCAGACATTTATCATTTAAATATAAATGAGCGTGTCTAAATATGCAAATATATGCATGAGAATACATACATCAAGCTAAACATACAAATCTGTTCATATGCATACATACATAAAAACAAAAATACCATGTTGTTGATGTTGAAATACCAATGAAGGAACCTTGGCTCTAGGTTAGAAACCGACTCTTTCTCTATTGGCATGAAATCTTGCAAAAAAAAAAGCTGAACAATGTCATACATGCATACAACGTAAGAAGAAAATCATGGATGTAATAATTGCATGATATATTTCTCAAAAAGGTGCATGCGTACAATTTTTCAGTGTGTTTTCAGTTGAATTCAGTGAATGCAATTTGATAATGACGTAGGTTAACTTATCCGATGATAGACGAATTGCTAGGTAAACCTCCCAGAATAGATTCTCGGGTGTCCCGTTATCAGAGTGGAGAACCGATACCAGTGAACGTTGAAGTTAGTTTGCTTTTATCGTTTGTATTTCTTCTTAGATCTCGTTTATATCCAGTATTGATGTTGTCTATACAAAACGTTCTATCGGTAATGTGATATGCACTGTCTTGGAATAGATTAAAATGCCTTAATATTCAAATAAAATTATCGTTATTGCAAAATTTCAAATTCAGTTTTACGTTACATTTCCTTTAATCATTGTCAAGAATTTTCTCATCTTACAATCTATGTTATCCATGCTGTACATATTATACATGTTGTACAATCCATGTTATCTATGTTTTAATCCATGATCTTCTGTCGTCAACATAATAATTAAAACTAGCGCAATTTACTAAAACCTTCAACTACATAAGGCAAACATTTATTACTACAGGTGGAATATTTGAATATGATTTTTGTTGAAACAAAACATTACTTTAGACATATCGTTACAAATCCATTTCTGTTTCTGTGGGCACGTGGTTGGTTTCCAATAAATATGGAAATAGATGTTTCCTTAAGTGCATTCGCTCTTTTTCCCCCACTACTTGTACTTCTCCATATCGCCTTCTCTCTAAGTTGTTCGCGTTGATTCCTTTGTATTCTTAATAGGCCACGACCATTCCTTTCTACTATTCTGCTCTAATTTTTAGCTTTCTTCCCCACACTGTTCGCATTAGTGTTTTTAGTAGAAGGTACAAACCCCTTTGACTTCGCAACCGCCTTATTAGATCAAACTCAACATAAGTCTTTTCGGTTGTGGACACTGAGAGGAATTATACATTTTACGATTTGTTCCCCTTCCGTTAAACAAAGTGATAGAACACCTATCAAACTAACCCCTTTGAGAAAGTTATATTGACGCCGTCATCAATAATCCCAGATTCCAAGTGGATGTACCTCTAGAGCTGATAAAATTGTCAAGACATTTAGCTCACGATGTACTTCTGCCTTATCTTTTGTTTTAGTTTTAAATTTTATTTTGGAAAGCTTTAATTTTTCTATCAACAGAGCCAGACAAATGTACAGTCTAACCTTTTACATTATTTAAATAGCTTGAAAGTTCAGTATGCTTGTTAATCACCGTACCCAACTAAAATACATAAATTCAACTCTGATAATTAATGTATTATACAAACTCTAGTCTTTTTACGATTAAACATTATTCTTTCTTTGATATAACATTAATACGTCGTAAGCTTGCGGTCAAGTTTAATGTTTTATCATTTAAAATCTGAATTTCAATAGATTTTTGTCTTAATACTGGATTCATTAGAATATATTACATTGAATACATAATTTATTAGTGTTATTTTATGGCAGTAAATTAATTGTGTTGTTGTTCGATCAAATTGTTGAGCATCTTTTATTTGCACATTATAATGTATTTGCTACAGCTGCACATATATTACTTTTATTTTCCTTGTAATTAATGTATACAATGAGGTCCTCAACAAAAGCTTACACCTCCAGAATGTCATTTGAAATATTATAAATACATAAAACTAGAAATCATCATAGCCACCATGAAGAAAATATGTAACTTGGTTTTCGTCATTATAAATGATTAGTCTTGTGTTCATGTAGTAGAGACATATTTCACTCCAGCTGTGCAGATAATAATGTAATGTTGATATTTGGAGTAGAATATCATACAATAAGCTACCGAATTTCATGTTATATCTACAGAGACCAAAGTGTTTGCTTTCACAGCGTGGTTATTTCATGTTCAATATTGTCATACGTTCGATATTCCATATGATGTTTAGCATATATTTTCTGTTTCACCAGTTGGTCATAAATTCCAATTATTTTACATAAAGTAATTTTGCAGTGGTTCAACCTTTTTTTTAAAATAAGAAGCAGATTGAAATTATTAAGATATGAAATTATTAAGATCTAGAGGATTTGCTAATGATTTAAACCAGGAATCTGAGATTTTCGTAGTTTAATCCGGTTAAATGGCGAATCTTTAGTGTTGTTATTAAGACCACTGATCAGTTTGACGTTGAAACTTAAACATAGAATTAAACATGTTGAGAGATATTCCTAGAACTACACAATATGTTCTATCGATGAATGGGCTAGACATTTCATATGATCCTTGAAATGCCTTTAGATGCTAATAATTCTTGTTTAATGATGAACGGACTGTTATCTAATAGTAAATTATGTGGACCTTGACATATTTAGATCCATTCAATTCTTTCTTAGAGTAATTTTTTATTACAACATCTAGAGGTTGACTAATTGTATTAAAATGTCTTAGTCATATTCTCAGATCTTAAATTAGTTTTGTAGACTAGTTTCTGTTTGTCACTTAATGGAAAAAATTTCAAGGATGACCATGTATTGTGTATTGTTGAAGTTCTGAATTCAAAATAGCTGCAGAGTGAGGGAATTTGATGCTGCATGTCAGAAATGATTACATTTATTTACTTGTTATTTGTATTTTGTATCAAATTTCCATAAATGATTGTATGCAATATCCGCAATTACATTTTAATCCAGTAAATGATCGGGATGATTATTATTGCCAACGTGGCAAGGCGTGGAATGTATATATATTTCTCAAACATGTATCTAGCTTACCAACGCACACGCGCACACGCGAGAGAGAGAGAGAGAGAGAGAGAGAGAGAGAGAGGCAAGCAGATAGATAGATATATGACATTAAATTTCATATGTCTTATGCCAGATTTAAGTATTGAATCCAGTATAACCTTAAAGACATATTGTATTATATATGCGTGTGTGTATGCGTGAGTTTGTGTTCGCACGTATATATATATATATACATATATATATATATATATATATATATATATATATATATATATATATATATATATATATATATATATATATATATATATATATATATATTTATAGGGGGCAAGTAAGAAGAAAAATAAGCGAAAATGCACATTGGAAATCAATAAAAGTAAAGGATTTATATGGAAAGTAACGATAGATGTATACAATTAGATGAACTGAGGCAGGGATAAAAGTAATAAAAGTTATTGTCGTGAGTTGGTAAAGAGATTCAAAAGCATACCGGTTTCGTAATGTTACTAATCATTGCTTTGAATGCACACCGAATACTGAACGGTGTCAGGTATATTAGTCCCTGAGTAAAAAGATTATGTGTAAGGGAGGTAAGTAGTTCTGGATTTGGTGCAATTAGGGTAGACTTAGATCTGTAATGTGTATGGTGTATAGGATGTATGGGGGTTAGTGATATTAAATGAAAGGTTAGTAGTGTTCTGTAGTTGTGGAAGATATATATTGATTAAAGTTGCCTCTTTATTCATTCTTTGTTGTACTGAGGTGTTCTGTGAACATTGATAGAAGGGAAAAATTAGGAAATTAGGATTAAGATTCCTCGCACACCTTTCTTTGTGTCCACTGACCTGTATCTGTCAGTATTGTGGGTGGCGGATTTGTTCTTTGTGGAGAGCGGTTCTTCGACTGAGTGATATTCCTGTTTGGCCAATATAATTATTACCACACACTAAGCATGTTATGGCATAGATTAGATTTTCCGAGGCACAGGTGAAATTTGATTCAATCTTAAATATTTCACCTTGCTTAAAGTGGAACTCTGAACCCTCCAAAAGGTGGGGACAAGTACCACAGTTAGGTCGACCACATTTTTTTCACTTTTGGTTCTGTGGTTAATGGATACAGTCTTGTGCTGGTTAATATGTTTTTCCATGATTTAGGTTGCATTTTACTGTTGATAATTTTGTGTGAGCCTAAAATTCTGTTCATTGATTTATCTCTCGTGGGATGGGTAGATTTTGGATGATAACGTTAAAGACTTCGTTGTTTCTAGGGTTATGTGTGGAGATGTATGGGAGTATTTTTAAGTCTGGTTTAGGATATCGGTTGGCTACTCTTAATGTTCGTATGTATATTTCCTTAGCTCCTTTAATTCCATCATTTACTAATGATAGTGGGTAATGTCTTTTGATTAGTATTGATCTGAGTTCAAGGAGTCTTCGTTCACGAGTATAAGTGTCCGAAACTATGGTACAGATTCTTTTCGCTAGATTATAAGGTATATTAATTTTTATGTTTTTGGGGTGGCAGGAGTTGAATAATAGGTATTGTTCAGAATCTGTCGGTTTATAGAAGATGCCTGTTTCGATGTGGTTATTGACTATTTTAATTAGGATGTCAAGAAAAGGGAGTTGTTTACTGCTGTGTTCCGTTCCATGGTGAATTGTATATATATATATATATATATATATATATATATATATATATATATATATATATATATATATATATATATATATATATATATATATATATATATATATATATATATATATATAATATTCTTTTCTACTCTAGGTACAAGGCCTGAAATTTTGGGGGACGAGGCCAGTCGATTATATCGAACTCGGTACGCAATTTATCGACCCTGGAAGGATAAAAGACAAATTTGACCTCGGCAGAATTTTAAATCAGACAAAATACGGCTAAGCACTTCGCGCGGCGTGCTGCCGTTTCTGACAGCTCACCGTCTATATATATATATATATACAAAAAAAAGTGTCTCGGTATTTCATTTCATTTTAAATATGTAAATTGTGAGATGAGATGTCTCGTAAAGTTGATGGAAGAAATGGTGATAAAATTTAGTTTTTGTTGTTTGGGAAATTCTGTATCATTTTCCTTCCATAGAACATGTAGATATCAGCGTATATAAAATTAATCTTCGAAACAAGTAGTACAGAATCTGTATAGATAATACAATTACATGCATGCGAAAGTAACTAACCTTTTTCTTTCGTAATATATGGATAGCAAGTGGCCTAAATATTTAAATATTTATAGCTAATGTTATTGGAAACCGATTAGACATAATTAAATCGGCTAAATCTACCGTTCACAATTTAAATATTACATTTAAAGCGAATTGAATAACTTTGCAGCAGTTTGTTTTGCAAATAATATTCTTGAGGACGCAGTTTTCTCACACGCATCATCTCTCAGAGTTTGTCGCTAATTAAGATTTGGTTCAGTAGAAAAATAGTTTACATCAAAATTTGTAGCAACGCTATAGAAGATGGATAACGCCTCCATTCAAGTTTAGATCTAAATAACTCTTTTTTTCTTAATTTTAAAAGCTAAGTATATTTAGCTTAGCTTAAATTATAGAAGAAAGCATGAGGAATATCAGTTTTTGCATACAAGGAGAAGATCGGGTATATTTAATTAAAGTTACTAATGGTTTAAACACAACTAATGTAGTACTGGGAAGGATTTGCTTAACCAACAATAGAAGGGGAAAAAGAAAAGACAAGAGGCGATGGAGACACAAATAAATATTATTTAAGATAATATTAAAAGATATTATTCCAGAGGACATTTGGTGAAAAAAAAATAATAATGACAATACCTAATAACTAAACCTAGTAAGAAGGATGAAATTAACGATAATAAATGAAAGTATGTTTCCGCCAGTGCTTACATCGATACACTCTCTGTGTTATCTGGTTTACTAGATGATTCTTGGAGAACAGAATATGGAATAGCTCCAAGTAACAAAGAGGACAAAAATCCTTGCCTTTGTCGTAAGGAAACTACGTAGCCAGTATTGACCGTTACAAAGAGAATTGTTCATTGCAAACTTTGAGTTTCCAGATAACTTAGGCCGGTGCTATTAGCTTTATGCCTATCCCTAAAAGAAGAATAATGGTTTGATATTCTCTTGGAGACCTGCGTTGATGCGTTACCTACATAAAACAGGACGTCTGTGTAAGTCATTACCTTACATTGATAAACCGCATTCCTGGTCTTGGCATTCGCACCTAATAACTTAATTCTATTAGAATTTGATTCCGTGATACTAATCTTATTGTTGTTACAGAAATTGTTTTATTTACTAATATTGTACATATTACTTATATTCTTACCTAAATGACTATTACCATCATATGAGTGTGATAAATTACTGGAGTAATTATTATTATTATTGTTATAAACATTATGATTATCATCATAATTAGGATGGCTGTCTAATGATGAATCTAAGAGCCTGAAATTATGGGAAGATATAATCTGTAACACATTTTTAGTATTAGAAAACCCAAATCTAACCTTATGTGAGTTAATTATTGGGTAATAGTGGGAACCCCTAGGAAAGTTCCTATTCAACGCGTCTCGGAACTGCCAGACCAAATTGGATTTAACTTGTTTCCCGAACGGGAGGATGAGCCAGATATTATCATCAGATTTAGTTACAGTGTTAGTGTGGTTGAATAAATTTAGTTTTTTGTTTTTATTAAGGTGTTTAGAGCCAGTTAGGCCGCCTCCCTTATGTGAATGATTATAAGCATGTGCCACTTTCACAGACAGTAAAGTGAGAAGAATGGGAAGAAATAGAAGTGGGTTTTTTTCCCGCTAGTAGAGAGTGTTTCATGCTATGCAAAAGATGAAAAATTACTAAAAGAGTTCATGTATCTTACCTTGTCTTTATAACCGGCCCTCAATAAGGCTGAATTATAAACGTCAGCCTCCTTATTGAAAATTTGGGAGTTACAGGAAAGTTTAGAAAGCCTTATTGAGATACTCTTAACCAAATTATTAGTTATATGTTTTGGATGGTTACTAAAAGGGCTTATGTACTTGAGATTAGTTGATGGTTTATGGAAAGGAAAGTGTGTATTACTATGTAAGTCTAAAATTACGTCTAGAAAGTTTGCTACAAAGACCTCATCCTCAAAAACGATGCCAAAGCCTATTCTTCTCAAGAATCTAGCTAACCTATTTTTAACCTTTTGTATACACTGGGCAGAGGTTTTATGGAGGTATAGCAGACAATCATCCCTGTTTATTTATTTTAGGGAACTGGTCTGCTATTTCATATAATATATACGAACA